>NC_133622.1:16623016-16923016 GCF_048593235.1 Sminthopsis crassicaudata | reverse complement strand
TTTTCTAAAATATTTCATTCAGGATTCATGCCTACTAGTGGTATTGCTAGTTTTAAAGGATATACATGATTTTATAGCCCTTTGGGCAAGGTTCATGTTTTTAAAAAGGGGATTCTTACAGGGACTAGATGACTTATGTTTCTCCCAGCTCTGAAATTCTGTGATTCTAGTAGTGATGTAACCCTGCTTTCTCTGATGCCTCAGTTACTTGCAGGGCTCACAGTAGGTTAGCACTTGGTAGGTTCTTGGCAAATATTAGTTGAATGAATAAAGAAAGAAGTAAATGTCTTTTCATTTAGCACTGGCCCCAAGAAAGAAATGAAAATGTTCTCATAGTTTTATACACGTTATCTTTAATTTATTCAGCAAAGAGTTAGTAAGAATCAGCTATGTGTAAAGTCCTCTATTAGACACTGGGTAAATGAAAGTAAAATGACAAATGAAAGCAAATTAAAGTAAAATGAAATGAAGGTAAAAATAAATAAATAAATAAATAGGCTTTCATTCAATGAGCTTACATAATACTGAAATTTTGCTATGAATTTTTACTTAAAAAAAAAAAAAAACAAGCTTTTCTATTCCTTCACTGAAAGTAGCCTCATATTTCACCACTAATTTTTCTCCAGCAGTTCTTGCTCTGGGTCGGTGAATTTTTAAAAAATGATATAAATTATTGATTCATGACATTTCAATGTAATCGATTTCTTTTGTAATCCTATGTGTTCTGTTTTATCTATTTCAAAATATTATTTGGAGAAAGAATACATAGATTTTTTTTATAATATTATCCCTTGTATTCATTTTTCCAAATTACCCCCCCTCCCTCTATTACCCTCCCCCCGACGACAGGCAATCCCATACATTTTACATGTGTTACAATATAGTCTAAGTACAATACATGTGTGTGAATATCATTTTCTTGTTGTACAATAAACATTAGAATCCGAAGGTACATGCAACCTGGGTAGACAGATATTAGTGCTAACAATTTACATTCACTTCCCAGTGTTTCTTCTCTGGGTGTAGCTACCTCTGTCCATCATTGATCAACTGGAGGTGAGTTGGCTTTTCTTTATGTTGAAGATTTCCACTTCCATCAGAATACATCCTCATACAGTATTGTTGTTGAAGTGTACAGTGATCTTCTGGTTCTGCTCATTTCACTCAGCAACAGTTGATTTAAGTCTCTCCAGGCCTCTCTGTATTCCTCCTGCTGGCCATTTCTTACAGAGCAATAATATTCCATAACCTTCATATACCACAATTTACCCAACCATTCTCCAACTGATGGACATCCATTCATCTTCCAGTTTCTAGCTACAACAAAAAGAGCTGCCACAAACATTTTGGCACATACAGGTCCCTTTCCCCTCCTCAGTATTTCTTTGGGATATAAGCCCAGTAGTAGCGCTGCTTGCTGGGTCAAAGTATGCACAGTTTGATAACTTTTTGGGCATAATTCCAGATTGCTCTCCAGAATGGCTGGATTCTTTCGCAACTCCACCAGCAATGTATCAGGGTTCCAGTTTCCCCACATCCCCTCCAACATTTATCATTATTTGTTCCTGTCATCTTAGCCAATCTGACAGGTGTGTAGTGGTATCTCAGAGTGGTCTTAATTTGCATTTCTCTGATCAGTAGTGATTTGGAACACTCTTTCATGTGAGTGGATATAGTTTCAATTTCTTCATCTGAGAATTGTCTGTTCATATCCTTTGACCATTTATCAATTGGAGAATGGTTCGGTTTCTTATAAATCAGGGTCAGTTCTCTATATATTTTGGAAATGAGACCTTTGTCAGAACCTTTGTTTTTAAAAGTATTTTCCCAATTTGTTACTTCCCTTCTAATCTTGTTTGCATTAGTATTATTTGTACAGAAACTTTTTAGTTTGATGTAATCAAAATCTTCTATTTTGTGATCAATAATGATCTCTAGTTCTCCTCTGGTCATAAATTCCTTCCTCCTCCACAGGTCTGAGAGGTAGACTATCCTCTGTTCCTCTAATCTATTTATTATCTCCCTCTTTATGCCTAAATCATGGACCCATTTTGATCTTATCTTGGTATATGGTGTTAAGTGTGGATCCATATCTAATTTCTGCCATACTAATTTCCAGTTTTCCCAACAGTTTTTTCCGAATAATGAATTTTTATCCCTAATGTTGGTATCTTTGGGTTTGTCAAAGACTAGATTGCTATAGATGTACCCTTTTTTGTCCTTTGTATCTAATCTGTTCCACTGATCTACCGGTCTATTTCTTAGCCAATACCAAATGGTTTTGGTGACTGCTGCTATATAATATAGCTTTAGATCAGGTACACTTAGACCACCTTCCTCTGAGTTTTTTTTTCATTAGTTCCCTTGCAATTCTCGACCTTTTATTCTTCCATATGAATTTTGTTGTTATTTTTTCTAGGTCATTGAAATAGTTTCTTGGGAGTCTGATTGGTATAGCACTAAATAAATAGATTAGTTTGGGGAGTATTGTCATCTTTATTATATTCGCTCGGCCTATCCAAGAGCATTGAATGTCTTTCCAATTATTTAAATCTGATTTTATTTTTGTGGCAAGTGTTTTGTAATTTTTCTCATATAATTCCTGACTTTTCTTTGGTAGATGGATTCCCAAATACTTTATACTCTCAACATTTGTTTGGAATGGAATTTCTCTTTGTATCTCTTGCTGTTGCATTTTGTTAGTGATATATAAAAATGCCGAGGATTTATGTGGATTTATTTTGTATCCTGCCACTTTGCTGAAATTTTGAATTATTAAAAGAATACAAAGATTGACCAAAAGGTCCATAAAACACAAAAAAATTAAGAATGGCTTAATTTAAGGGGAAGCAAGGTGGCAAAGTACAATGAAGAAGACATGAGTTCAAATCTTATGTCAATTAATTCCCATAATTCTGGAGAAATAATAAGGAGGGACAGAAGAGAAAACCAAATAGGTGTCTGAAACATAGGACCGGGGCCATGCTGAGGAAGCTGAGGGCAAGTGGCTTGCTCACTATTGTCCCCAAAATACCCAAAACAAACAAAAAACAATCACAATTCCAGGTAGGATATTGTTGGAGAAAGACACTAGACTAGAAGGCAGAAGAACAGAATTCCAATTTTAGTTCTGCTACATATCATGGGAACTCGTGCAGTTTTTTCATTTGTGGTGGTCAGCTTCTTCATTTATAAATTCAGAGAACTGGACAAGATCTATGAAGCCCCTCCCTCGCTTCCTTCCTTTCCCTTACTTCCTTCTTTTCCTTCCCTCCCTGTATTCTTTTTTCTTTCTTTTAGGAGCAGACTAGGTCATCTGTAAAGCCCCTTCCTTCTGTCTCTGTCTCTCCCTTTTTCCTTTTTTTCTTCATTCTTTCTCTCAACATAATTCATAAAACAATGTATATTAAAAATAAATAAACTTTTAAAAGTAAAGATATGTCAGAGTTTAATTACTCCAGCTTTGGCTGTCTGTTAACTAAAATGGAGATGTTTGAATTCCTGTTCATCTATAATAAAGGGTAAGTCCTGATCAAAATAGAAAGTTAAAAAAAAAGGAAGATACTCTATCATCTCTGAAGTTCCTTTCTTCTTTTTTCTTTCCTGTCTTCCTCCATACCAGTGAGTTATCCTATCTCACTCAGATTGGAAGTGTAACAGCCACTCACTGTTCACCTGAGCCTGGTGTCCCTCCTTAGGCGTGGTGGTTTTCCACTTCTGCAGGCTCATCCTATTGAAGCCAGGCTTAATGGAGACACCTGATGGGCTCATGAGCTTTATAACACCTTAGAATTCAGGGCTCCAAGGATCCACCAGCCTCGGCTCCCTAGGAGCAAGGACTACACATGTCAACCAACAAACACAGCCAGTTCCTCTCCCCTTCAACAATCTAGGAGTGCTAGTTCTCCTGAGATGAGCTTCAACTCCTTTTTGGACTTAAAAGTGTCTTACTTGCCTCTTTCTTGATCACATGACCTTATTTTTCATACTGAGAAAGAGAACTTCCTAGTTCCTCTAAATATCAATGTCTGTGCACCTTTAAACTACATAAATAGCAAATTAAGATAAATTTTGTCAAAAATTACACTCCTTCTGTTCTGTATTACTGATGCTTTTAATGAACTACTTTTTATAGCTTTATTCAAAACAATCTTTCATAGTAAAATTGTCATTTAATTCAGTGATTACTTATTTCTCTAATATAATTGTGGCTTTTTTCATTAGGAAAAACGCAACTTTCTTAACATGATTATGCTTAAAAATGTTTTTAATGAAATTTTTTGATTTGGTACTTGAGGGTGACAATGGGCATGTGTGTGAATGGAAACAGGCCCATGACTTATTGCTTTCTTCCATACAAGGGTAAGAAAACATATGGATGTTTAATATTTTTTTCCATTGTATAGGACACTGTCAACTATTCACAGTCACTCTAAAGAAGCTGGAAATAAGCAAAGTTTGGGGTTTGGTCTTGTTGTGATTGTTATTTTTTTTTCTATTTTTAGAGAAAAGATTAAACTTGAAATATCAGACTGACAAGTTCCAATAAAGTTCCTTGAAAAGCAAAAAAAAAGTTACAATCCTTCAGGGATATCTGAGCATGGAACTCTAAGGGGGGAAAAATCAAATAACTTCTGTGATCCATTCTTCTTGACCAATCAGTTCAAGGACAATGTCTTTCCAAAAGTATGTCAAAGCATACCAAGTACACAGATCACAGGAATAATCCAAATGGAAAAAGACAAAGTGTAAAGGAGATCAAAGAGGTACTTAGGTTCTGTATTTATAGTATGCTTACGAACAAGTATAAAAGATGAACATGAGAAGAAAATGGCAAACTACTCCAATATGTCTGTCAAGAAAATCCCAAATGGACTCATGGAGAGTTGCGACACAACTGAAAAAGTCACAGTAACAAAATGGGTGTTTTCTATTGTTTACCCCACAAATACATAGGGAGTTTACTTCAAACTTTATTAGTAAACTTGTTTACAATACTTTTTCATTGGTGGTGTGTCCTATAAAATGTTCCATATAGGTTTCATTTATCATATATATCAATTGTATAAGAATATATACATGGTGCAATATTGAGGCATCTTATTTTCTTTAATGTTTTAATAATTTGTATATAAAGTTGTGATTTAATTTATCTCCTCTTGACCCTCAGATATATTGTGTTTTTTGAGATTTAATTTTAAAGTTTTCTGGAGGGGCAGCTAGGTGGCCCAGTGGATAGAGCACCCACCTTGAATTCAGGAGGACCCCAGTTCAAATCTGGTTTCAGACACTTAACACTTCCTAGCTGTGTGACCCTGGGCAAGTCACTTAACCCCAGCCTCAGGGGGAAAAAGAAAGTTTTCTGTAGTTTCACTTTGTGCAATAACTTTTCATAAGGTACATTATTTTTGTAATTCAAAAGCTTGAAAGGTATATTAAGAATATGTAAATAATCTCTATCAATAAAGATGATAAAAACAAATTTTACTCTATCCTACAACATAGGTGTTTCTCATATTCTTGAAAACTTATACCTTACACCTTGCACCTGAAAAGTATAGCTAAAAAAAGAAGTAAATATCATCCATAACTAGAGAAAAAACCATGGACACTGAATGTGGATTGAATTGATCAGATTTTTATTGTATAATGTTATAAATATGCAAACTAGAGAGAAGCAGAGCAGGGGGTCCAGTATATTAAAAGGTTTATGTGTAATGAGAATCTGTTGGTGTTCATGTGGGGCTCAATCAAGAATTTCAAGACTTTGGGCTGATCACTTGGTTCACCTTTCACTTTAGTATCTTTTTCACTCAAGGCACATCACTGAACTTCCTAGTGGCCCTCACCATTGCCTAACTATCCAAGTTGAAGAGGTGTCAACTAGCCTTGGTGGGCATGTCCTTCATCCTCCATTCCCTTTATTGATGAGTTCACAGGTCTACTCCCAAAACAGCCTTCCAAACAACCCAAACAAAAACAGACTCGGAAAAGAAATGCTGCACCTAGATAGCAAACTCTATCACATTGCTTGTCATCTGGGAGAGGTGCAGAGGGGAAAATGTAGCTCAGAATGTTAAAAAAGTGAATGTTGAAAATTATCTGTACATGTCATTGGAAAAAATAAATATTGGAGAGGGAATCAAGAGTTGCAACAGAAGTATCTTCTTAGCTTCCATGGGACTTCTATCATATGTACTTATTCCCTACCCAACAGCTTCAGAAAGGACCAAACTGTCCTGGTCAGTAGAGGCTTCCCTTCTCCTCAAGGAGTTGCAGGACCAATCTATCATCTTCCAATTCTGGAGGGAATCCCCAGTGATAAACCAGAAAGCCCTCACTGGGCCTGATCTGCACCTACTGTCTTTCCACATTATTATTCCAGACTGGGAAATGGGACCTCCAACATTCAAATACACAGTGGTGACCTTGGCTCAATTAGTGAAGACAATCTCTCCAGCAAATTGTAGACCATACTTTGATATTGAGAAGAGAACTTGATTGAGTGCTATTATTGTTCTATTGGAACAGTGGACTTTTAGAATTTGAGTACTTGTCTTAACCCTTCAATAACAATTTCAGAGAGAATTTGAGGGGGAGGAAGGATGAGTATGTGAGGTGAAGTGTCACCCAACTAATCAATCAACAACTTTTCCTTTAAACATCATCATTTCAGATGGGAAGCCATTTTTCCCCATTTACCCATCAGTTATCATTCTTTCAGCACTGTGTTAACTAAATTAACTAAGGACTATGGATGTGCTATTTTCTATTCTTGCACATAATCACTATAGTTCTTCAAAGGTCAGCTCAAAAATAGCCTTTTACTTGAAACTTTCCCTGAACTTTCTCTGTCTCTGTCTTTCTCTCTGTGTGTGTCTCTCTGTCTCTGTCTCTGTCTCTCTCTCTTTCTCTCTCTCTCTCTCTCTCTCTCTCTCTCTCTCTCTCTCTCTCTCTCTCTCTCTCTGTCCCCTCCCTCCATCTCTCGCTGCCCCAGACATGAATCTCTAACAAAGTACAAATACTATTATTAGGAAAATCTAGGTGCTGCACTGCAAATAATGCTGCACTTGGAATGAGGAAGGCTTTCAAATCTAATCTCTGACACATAATAGTTTGGGATCCTGATTGCCTCAGTTCCTTAACTATAAAATGAGCTGGAAGAGGAGATGCAAACCACTCTAGGATCTTTACCAAGAAAACCCCAGATGAAGTGATAAAGAGTTGGGCATGACTGGAAAAACAACAATATTATTGGCAGAGTAAAAGTGGGCAAAAAGTGGACAGGAACTATGAACTTGGGGGCTCTCTGTGGAATGGGAGAATAAACTCTGGATCTAAAGTTAGAGCACTTGTTCCTAACTTTCTCTGTGACTTTGGAGAACAGTTATAGCTAACAGGTATACAGCATTTACTATGTTCTAGGCACTGTTTTAAAAACTTTACAAACATCTAATTTGATTGTTACAAAATCCCAAAGTCATTCCCATCTGATCATGCTTAAAGTTTGTTATTACTTCACTGTTTTTCACGTTGCTTGAATTTGTGGACGACTTTCCAGGTTTTTCTGAAAACATCCTGCTCATCATTTTTCATAGAGCAATAATATTCTATCAGAATCACATGACATAATTTATTCATCCATCCCCCAATTGAGGGGTATCCCCTCAGTTTCCAGTTTTTTGTTCTGAGAAGAGAGCTGCTGTAAAGGGCAGGAACTTTGGGGACATATAATTAAGGCTCAGTATGAGTGAATTAATTCTACTGCCAAGTGTCAACTTGTAGAAGTATACTAAGTGCAGGTAAAGTAAATAACCTTTATCTTATCAATTCCACTGAGGTGTTAAACCTTATTTTGAATATATTTCTCTAAAGTTCTGGCTCACTACATCACCCACATTCCTTTGTTTTCGAACATAGGTAGGCATGCCCTCCCTAACTTCTCAGGGAGGTGGGAACCCCCAAAATGAGAGCACAAAAAGGTGTTAACTCAGTGGAATTGAGAAGACAATGGTTACCTACTTTACATGTACTTAGTATAGTTCTACAAGTTGACACTTTGTTGTAGGATTAAATCCATCCTACTGAGCCTTAAGTATATTTCTCCAAAGTTGCTGCTCTTTACAAGCTGCTGAAAATATTTTTGTAGGACCTATAGGTTCCTTTTCTTTCTTAAAAATTTTATTCAGGATTCATGTCTCCTAGTGGTATTGCTAGGTTAAAAGATATACATGATTTTATAGCCCTTTGGGCAAGGTTCATATTAAAAAAAAAAAAACAGATTCTTACAGGGACTAGATGACTTACAATGTTTCTCCCAGCTCTGAAATTCTATGATTCTACTAGTGATGTAACCCTGCTTTCTCTGATGCCTCAGTCACTTGCAGGGCTCACAGTAGGTTAGCACTTAGTAGGTGCTTGACAAATATAGTTGAATGAATAAAGAAAGAATTAAATCTCTTTACATTTAGCACTGGCCCCAAGAAAGAAATGAAAATGTTCTCATAGTTTTATACTTGTTACCTTTAACTGATTTCAATTCAACAAAGAATTACTTAAACATAAGTGCAAAACCCTCTATCAGACACTGGGAAAACCAAAGTAAAATGAGAAATGAAAGTAAATAAAAGTAAAATGAAATGAAAATAAAAAGGCCTTCACTCAATGAGTTTCCATTCTAATGAAATTCTGTTATGAATTTTGACTTTAAAAAAAACAACCTTTTCTATTCCTTCACTTAAAGTAGCCACACATTTCACCACTAATTTTCCTCCAGCAGTTCTTATTCTGGGTCTGTGAATTTCTAAAATAAAATAAATTATTGGGTCACTGCCTCTTAATGTAATTGATTTTTCTTGTAATTCTATGCGTTCTATTTTATATATTTTCAAGTATTCTTCGGAACAGAATCCATACATTGCCCCAAAGGTCCATAAAACACAAAATGATTAAGAATGGCTGATTCAAGGGGAAGCAAGGTGACAAAGTACACTCAAGAGGACATGAGTTCAAATCTTATCTCAGATAATTCCTAGAATGCTAGAGGAAAAAGGAGAGAGAAAAGGAAACCAAGTAGTTGTCCAAGCAGTAGGACAGGGGCCATGCTAAGGAAGCCAAGGGCAAGTCACTTGACGCCTATTGCGCCCAAATATCCAAAACAAACAAACAAAAAAGAATCACAATTCTAGGTAAGGTATTGTTAGAGAAAGACACTAGTCTAGAAGGCAAAAGAACACAATTCGGATTTTAGCTCTGCTACATACCATGGGACCTCATGCAGTTTTTTCATCTGTGGTGCTCAGATTCTTCATTTATAAAATCAGAGGACTGGACAAGATCTATGAAGTTCCTCCCTTCCTTTTTTTTCTTTCCTTCCTTCTTTCCATCTCTCTCTTTTTTCTTTTTGTCTTTTAGGAGGAAAAGGATCATCTGTAAAGCCCCTTCCCTCCTTCTCTCTCTATCTCTCCTTTTTTCCCCCTTTTTTTCCTTCATTCTTTCTCTCAACATAATTCATAAAACAATGTGTATTAAAATAAATAAACTTTTAAAAGTAATGATATGTCAGAGTATAATTACTCCAGGTTTGGCTATCTGTTAACTAAATGTTTGAATTCCTGTTCATCTATTGTAAAGGATAAGTCCTGATCAAAATAGTAAGTGAAAAAAAAAAAAAAGGAAGATACTATATCATCTCTGAAGTTCCTTTCTTCTTTATTTTCTTTCCTGGCTTCCTTCCTCCATACCAGAGAGTTATCCTATCTCACTCACATTGGAAGTGTAACAACCACTCACTCTTCACCTGAGCCTGTTGGCCCTCCCTGGGCACCCTGGTGGTTTCCCACATGTGTGGAAGCTCATCCTATTGATGCCAGACTTAGTGGAGACACCTGATGGGCTCATTAACTTTGTAACATCTTAGAACTTCAGGGCTCCAAGAATCCACCAGCCTCAGCTCCCTAGGAGCAAGGATTACACGTGTCAACCAACAAATACAGCTAGAGTTCCTCCTCCCTCTAACCATCTAGGAGTGTTCTTCCTCCTGAGACGAGCTTGACAATTCTCATTTCAACTCCTTTTTGGATCTAAAAATGTCTTATTCGCCTCTTCCTTGATCACATGACATTATTTTTCATATTGAGGAAGAGAACTTCCTATTTCCTCTAAATATCAATGTCTGTGCACCTTTAAAACTACATTTAAGACAACTCATGTCAAAAATTACAGTCCTTCAGGGATATCTGAACTCTAAGAGAAAAAAATAGTCAAATAACCTCTGCAATTCAGTCTTTTGAATTAGTTCAAGAACAATCTGTCTTTCTGAAAATATGTCAAAGCACACCAAGTACACAGATCACATGACCAATCCAAATGGAAAAAAAAGACATAGAAAGTGTAAAGGAGAGCCAAGAGGCACTAAATTTCTGTATTTATAGTATGCTTATGGACAAGTTTAAAAGATAGTACAAAAAATGAACGGGAGAAGAAAATGGCAAAGCACTCCTCTATCTCTGCCAAGAAAATCCCAAACAGAGTCATGGAGAGTTGAGATACAACTGAAAAAGTCACAGTAATAAAATAGGTGTTTTCTATTGTTTACCCCACAATTACATTGGGAGTTTTCTTCAAACTTTATTAGTAAAGTGGTTTATAATACTTTTTCATTGGTGGTCTGTCCTATAAAAGATTCCATATATGTTTATCAATTGTTTAAGAATATACACACGGTGCAATATTAAAGCAGCTATTTTCTTAATGCTTGAGTAATTTGTATATAAAGTCATGATTTATCTACTCTTGACCATCAGATATTGTGTTTTTTGAAATTTAATTTTAAAGTTTTCTGAAGTTTCATTTAGCGTAATAAGTTTTCATAACATACATTATTTTTGTAATCCAGAATCTTGAAATGCATATTTAGAATATGTACTATATAGTTTATCAATAAAGATGATAAAAAAGAACACATTTTACTCTATCCTACAACACAGGCTTTTCTCCTATCCTTAAAAAATTATTTCTAGAAAAACTTATTTATTCAAAATATTTCAATTACAAGAAGGACTTAAAAATGGGTTAAATAAATTATCCATGTCCAGAGAAACAACCATGGACACCGAATGTGGATTGAAGCATAGTATTTTCTCATTTTTGTTTGTCCCTTTGCCTTTTCTTCTTCATGTTTTTTTCTATGTCTGCTTTTTATTGTACAGTGTTTCAAATATGGAAATGTATTTGGAAGTATTGTACATGTAAATAAAAAAGAAAGTAAAAAGGAGTTGGCTAGGAACTTTTCCTATGTACACATTCTACTAAGCAAAAAGAATGACAGTGATTGCTGAAAATTTTTTTAATGAAATTATTGTAAACATGACAAAATTTACAATATATAATACAGATGTTCTTGTTTATATTGACTATAGATTTAGATAAAGATATTTATTAATTAAATATTTCTTTCCAAAGGTAGCAATATAAAATCAGAATCATAAAAGTAATTTACTATCCAATGAAAACCTATACAATTTCCTGACTATACATGTGTTTAGGAAGAGTTATTGAAAGTGGAAGATCAGGCTAAGGCTCCCTATGACCTCAAATAGGTGACATGGGATTTGAGGAATGCTTGTTCTTCCTCAGTCCAGGTGCCCCTTTCCTTCACACTCTTTGGAAATGGGAAATTGTTGGGAGAGAGCAGTGAGCTGGAATTAGGTGGGAGGGAATCAGAGATTCAGAAAAGAGTATGTATTTGGCAAAATGAATATAAAAAGTCGTCGCTCTTATAAAGAGGCAAACTGGAGACTTCTGAGCTGCCACAATAACGCAAGGGTTCTCCCATCCTTCCTGGTCTTCTGAGCTTTTCTTCTGTGTCTGGATGCCTGGTTTGGAATTCCATAGTTGTTTCTGCAGTTTCCTCATGTCCCTCATAGCCCCTGAGGGGGATTTTACATGACTTTTCCTGATCTTCCTCCATTTCTGGACATTTCTTGTGTCTCTTGCAGCAACCATTCAGCCTGCAGCATGACCAGCAGCTGAGGATCCCTTTTCCAACCCCTCTGAAGACAGCAATTATTTTCCCTGTGATGTCTCTTTCTGCAAAAACAAAGAGGAAGTGAATAAGCTTTTATTCAACACCTACTATGTGCCAGCCCCTTGCTAAGGGCTATACACATATTGCTTTGTTTATTGTATGCATGTATGTATAGCTTGCTCTTGTGCAGGTACACACACACACACAGAGGATCTGGCATTTTCTACAATCGTGTCCCATCTCTTTCTGGCCAGGAAAAGGCAGGCTGGGGTTTTCCTTTTGTAAAGAAGTTTTGGCCCCCAAATGTTCCCCAGGATGCTAGCAACCCTTAGGAAGTTCAGTTCTTAGCTGCTGTTAGTCCTGCCCCAGTTCTTCTCTATAGCCCAACAATGCTACCTGCCTCATCTTCCTGAATTAATATCAAACCTCACATGCTTACTAAGAGTATGACCCTGGGCAAGTCAATTCTTTCTTAGCTCATTTCCTTATTGATAAACAGGGTCACTACAGAAAAGGGTAAAGCATTCTAGGCTCTCAGTAAAGAGAACTGAAAAATAACAGAAGGGGAGCTGGTGTTACCTGGCCACTTGATCCCTGAGTCCCTAAAGGCAGGAATATCCTGTAGGTTTTGCTCCATCACTGGCTCTTCCATCAATGACATTTCACAAAAAGATGACAAAACTTCTATCTTGCTTATAGGAGAATGGGCATTATCTGCCAAAGAAAGTAAAAACCCATTAGGAATAAGGTCTATTTCCCCAGCGGAGGAGTGGAAGATGGCAATGTCATGAGAGAACAGTACTCACTGCTAGGGCTTCCTTTTTCTTCCTTTATCTTCTCCAGATACAGTGGATTTTCAGTGCTCCTCTTAGCATCAGAGTGGGAGTTTTCCAATTGACATAGAGGTGGAGTTGCCATGGTCTAAATTAATAAAATTTAAAACAAAATATGCACCGACTGGATTTTGCATCAGGACAATTGGTCACACAACAATACCACCAACAAAAAAAAAATATAAGATGTTCTAAAACTCATTAAAAAGAAACAAACGAACAAAGGGTAAACTCATGGGGCCATTTTATAAATTTAAAACTTTTATTTTCATCCATACATCTGGCTTTGCTATTAAATCATATCCCTTCTCGCTGCATTCATTCTTTCTCTCCTCCTGCCTCAAATTCATAATAAATCACTTTTCTTTGAGGCTGGGGTTAAGTGACTTGCCCAGGGTCACAGAGCTAGGAAGTGTTAAGTGTCTGAGGCCACATTTGAACTCAGGTCCTCCTGAATTCAGGGCTGGTGCTCTATCCACTGTGCCACCTAGCTGCCCCTTCATAATAAATCACTAATCCTGCCTTTAGTCATTGCCCTCCTGGATTTCTCTACTTGTCCTCATTAATGTCTAACGTGTAAGTGTCTCATTCAAGTATCATTTTACAGATGAAGGAACTGAGGCTACTGCAGAAGGAGGCCCAATATATTCCAGATGGGAAATAGCAGATCTTCTGCCCCCATAGCCAGTCCCATTACTACTCCTAACTTCTATTCCCTCTGGCCATCCATGCCATCAACACTGCATTAAAATTTTGGATCCTTTCTCTATTATAATTAACCTATTGCCCTCACCGCCTGAAGGTTGCAGCTTCTGCACCCTTCTAACACCCAAGGGGATCAACCCTTCCCATGTGCCTATTCCCCTATAAAAACTGCCAATAAGCCTGATAATTGACCCACATCATTGCCCCAGAGCTACTGAAAAATGATAGCTCTATGACTCCATTTTTTTTCCTGCTGAGGCAATTGGGACTAAAAGACTTGCCCAGGGTCACACAGGTAGGAAGTGTTAAGTGTCTGAGGTCAAATTTGAACTCAGATAGTCTTGATTTCAGGGCTGGTGCTCGGATCCACTGAGCCTCCTAGCTGCCATTCTTCCATTCAGAAAAAACCCTCCTTCCAGGGAGAGCAAATAGCCAACCATCCCTTCCCCAGAAGCTCTGATTCCCCCTCAGGATAACCTTGTGAAATCCCTGGGGATCTGGGCTGTGGGCACACTCTGCCCACTCAATAGACAGCAGAGAGAAATATTTGGATGTCTAATAAATAGCCTGTGCTACTTTAATCTCAAGACCTAAAGAATCAAAAGCTGAAATTTAGTGATTAGTGAAAATTGATTAGTGAAAACCCCAATTGCCTCAGGGGGAAAAAAAAGAAATCTGGTGATTAAAAAAGAGGTAGGGAGGTGCCACAGTGGATTGAATGCTAGGCCTGGAGTCAGGAAGACAACTTCCTGAATTCAAATGTACTTCCAACCACCAGCTTTGTGACCTTGGGCAAGTCACTTAATGCTGTTTGCCTCAGTTTCCTCGTCGGTAAATTGAGCTGGAAAAGAAACCCAATACCACCCTACAGTAGTTTTACCACAAAACCCAAAAATGGGTAAAAGAACGCTCACATCAGACAGAAAACGACAGGGCTAAAATTTTTAAACCTCCCTTTGTACTCCCAAGTAATGCTAGAGGATACCCCGTACCTCCTCGGCCTGAAAGAAGTAGAGCTTTATGGAGAAGAAAAAAAATAAAGAGATCCTTTGGATGACTAGCAGAGAAAGGAAAAGCTTTGTCCCACACCCCAGGTCTCCAGGAGAAAGCAGTGCTTTCCTTTCTCCCTGCCCAAGGCAGGCAGGGACAGCCCAGGCTGCCTAGGGGCAGGTGAAGGAGCTCCAAACTCAGCCCAAGCTTACCTGTGGTCAGAGGGGGATCTCTGTCCAAGGTGCTGAAAGCGGCCGCAACGTGCGCTGAGACTCAAGCAGGGTCCCTTCTCTTTCCAATCCTTAGCCCGGCCACAGGAGCCCGATTCAGCCCACTGAGAGTTGTGGAGACTTCTGTGCGAGTTTCCCCAGAGGCCCAGGAACGTTCCTTCAGAAGAAGGGAAGGAGACGCCAAAGGAGCTTGGACTTCTGCTATGGCTTCATCCACCTGGAGGACCGCTTTTTATAGCTCGATTTGAGAAGGAGTGGGTGGGAAGGCTGGCTGATTGGGGCCCTCTGGACAAACGCCGACACCATTTACCACCTCAGGCTCCTGTTCTCACCTCCTAGAACCTCCCACCCATCATCAGCGGATTTCCAAGTGAACGTTTTCCTCAGGATCTCATTTATTTTGCAGAAAGAAATGCAAACTAGGGAGAAGCAGAGCAGGGGGTCCAGTGCATTAAAAGGTTGATGTCTAATGAGCATCCATTGGTCTTTATTGGGGTTCAATCAAGAATTTCAAGACTTTGGGCTGATCACATGGTTCACCCTTCACTTTAGTATCTTTTTCACTCAAGGCACATCACTGAACTTCCTAGTGGCCCACACCATTGTCTAACTATCCAAGTTGAAGAGGTGTCAAGTAGCCTTGGTGGGCAAGTCCTTCATCCTCCATTCCCTTTATTGATGAGTTCACAGGTCTAGTCCCAAAACAGCCTTCCAAACAACCCAAACAAACCAGACTAGGAAAGGAAATGCTGCACCTAGATAGCAAACTCTATCACATTGCTTGTCATCTTGGATAGGGGGGGAGGAGAAAAAGTGTAGCTCAAAATCTTATAGAAGTAAATGCTGAAAATTATGTTTACATGTTATTGGAAAAAATAAACTACTATGGGGGAGAAGGAGGCTAGAGAGGGAATCAAGAGTTGCAACAGAAGTATCTTCCTAGCCTCCATGGGACTTCTATTATATGTACTTACAACCTACCCAACAGCTTTGCAGCTTAGAGCTGCTGCCGGGACTGCTGGCACTATCTGTGACTTCCAGGCTGATTCCTCTTTCACTTCAAGGCACCAGTCAGAAAGGACCAAACTGTCCTGGTCAGTAGAGGCTTCCCTTCTCCTCAAGGAGTTGCAGGACCAATCTATCATCTTCTAATTCTAGAGGGAATCCCCTGTGATAAACCAAAAAGCCCTCACTGGGCCTGATCTGCACCTACTGTCTTTCCACATTATTCCTCCAGACAAGGAAATGTGACCGCCAACATTCAAATGCACAGTGGTGACATTGGCTCAATTAGTGAAAAGAATCTTTCCAGCAAATTGTAGATCATACTTTGAGATTGAGGAGAGAACTTGATTGAGTGCTATTATTGTTCTATTGGAACTCTCGACTTCTCGTATTTATCGAGTACTTGTCTTAACATTTTAATAACAATTTCAGAGAGAATTTGAGGGGGAGGAAGGATGAGTATGTGAGGTGAAGTGTCACCCAACTAATCAACCAACAACTTTTCCTTTAAACATCATCCTTTTAAGATGGGAAACCATTTTTCTCCATTTAGCCATCAGTTATCATTCTTTCAGCACTGGGTGTTAACTAAGTTAACTACGGACTATGCATGTGCTATTTTCTATTCTTGTACATAATCACTAAAGTCCTTCAAAGGATAGCTCAAAAATAGCCTTTTACTTGAAACTTTCCCTGAGCTTTCTCTGTCTCTGTCTTTCTCTCTGTGTGTGTCTCTCTGTATGTCTGTCTTTCTCTGTCTCTCTCTGTCTCCTACCTCCATCACTACCTCCCCCAGGCATGAATCTCTAACAAAGTACAAATACTGTTATTAGGAAAATCTAGGTGCTGCACTGCATATGATGCTACACTTGGAATGAGGAAGACTTTCAATTCTAACCTCAAGTCACATAATAGTTTGGGATCCTGATTTCCTCAGTTCTTTAACTATAAAATGAGCTGGAAGAGGAGATGCAAACTACTCTAGGATCTTTACCAAGAAAACCCCAGATGAAGTGATAAAGAGTTGGGCATGACTGTACAAACAACAATATTCTAGGCAGAGTAAAAGTGGGCAAAAAGAGGGCAGGAAATATGAACTTTGGGGTTCCCTGTGGAATGGTAGAACAAACACTGGGTCTAAAGTTAGAGCACTTGGTCCTAACTTTCTCTGTGACTTTGGAGAACAGTTATAGCTCACAGGTATACAGCATTTACTATGTTCTACATACTGTGTTAAAAACTTTAGAAACATCTCATTTGATTGTTACAAAATCCCAAATTTATTCCCATCTGATCATCCTAGAAGTTTACTATCACTTCAGTGTATTTCACTTTGCTTGAATTTGTGTGCAATTATCCAGGTTTTTCTGAAAACATCCTGCTCATCATTTTTCACAGAGCAATAATATTCTATCAGAATCACATGACATAATTTATTCATCCATTCCCTAATTGATGGGCATCCCCTCAGTTTCCAGTTTTTTGTTCTGAGAAGAGAGCTGCTGTAAAGGGCAGGAACTTTGGGGACATATAATTAAGATGACAATACTCCCCAAACTAATCTATTTATTTAGTGCTATACCAATCAGACTCCCAAGAAACTATTTTAATGACCTAGAAAAAATAACAACAAAATTACAAGTACAAGTACAAGGGATAATGTTGTAAAAAATAAAATTATTTATATATATGTACTGTCAAAGAAAATGTTATAATTTTAAAAATTAATTTTAAAAAATTTAATGTAAAAAAAAGAAATTCTGCTATGAATTTTGACTTTTTAAAAAAGCAAGCTTTTCTATTTCTTCATTGAAAATAGCCTCACATTTCACCACTCATTTTTCTCTAGCAGTTCTTGCTCTGGGTCTCTGAATTTTTAAAATAAAATAAATAATTGGATCATGGCATTTCAATGTAACTGATTTCTTTTGTAATCCTATGTGTTCTGTTTTATCTATTTACATATATCATTTGGAGAAAGTATCTATAGATAGCCCAAAAGGTCCATAAAACACAAAAAGATTAAGAATGGCTAATTTAAGGGGAAGCAAGGTAGCAAAGTATAGTGAAGAGGACATGAGTCCAAATATTATCTCAATTCCTAGAATTCTGGAGGAAAAAAGGGAGAGACAAAAGAGAAAACCAAATAGGAGTCTGAAACATAGGACAGGGGCCATACTGAGGAAACCAAGTTCAAGTGACTCACTCCCTATTGTCCCCAAAATACCCAAAACAAACAAAAAAGAATCACAATTCTAGGTAGGATATTGTTGGAGCAAGACACTGGCTACAAGGCAGAAGAACAGAATTCTGATTTTAGCTCTGCTATATACCATGGGACCTCATGCAGTTTTTTCATCTGTGGTGCTCAGTTTCTTCATTTATAACATCAGAGGACTGGACAAGATCTAGGAAGCCCCTCCCTCCCTTCCTTCTTTTCCTTTCCTTCCTTCCATGTCTTCTTTTTTCTTTCTTTTAGGAGCAGACTGGATCATCTGGAAAGCCCCTTCCTTCTGTCTCTGTCTCTCGCTTTTTGCTTTTTTTTTCTTCATTCTTTCTCTCAACATAATTCATAAAACAATGTGTATTAAAAATAAATAAACTTTTAAAAGTAATGATATGTCACAGTTTAATCACTCCAGCTTTGGCTGTCTGTTAAGTAAAATGGAGATGTTTGAATTCCTGTTCATCTATAATAAAGGATAATTCCTGATCAAAATAGTAAGTGAAAAAAAAAGGAAAGTACTATACCATCTCTGAAGTTCCTTTCTTCTTTTTCCTTTCCTGTCTTCCTCCATACCAGTGAGTTTTCCTATTCCACTCAGATTGGAAGTGTAACAGCCACTCACTGTTCACCTGAGCCTGGTGTCCCTCCTTGGGCATGGTGGTTTTCCACTTCTGCAGGCTTTTCCCATTGAAGCCAGGCTTAATGGAGACACCTGATGGGCTCATGAGCTTTGTAACACCTTAGAACTTCAGGGCTCCAAGGATCCACCAGCCTCAGCTCCTTAGGAGCAAGGACTACACATGTCAACCAAGAAACACAGCCAGTTCTTCTCCCCTTTAACAATGTAGGAGTCGCCTCCTGAGACGAGCTTGACAATTTTCTCACTTCAACTCCTTTTTGGACTTAAAAGTGTCTTACTCGCATCTTTCTCGATCACATGACATTATTTTTCATACAGAGGAAGACAACTTCTTATTTCTTCTGAATGTCAATGTCTGTGCACCTTTAAAACTACATAAATACCAAATTAAGATAACTTTGGTCAAAAATTACAGTCCTTTGGGGATCTCTGAGCATGGAACTCTAAAGGAAAAAAATAATCAAGCAACTTCTGTGATCCAGTCTTCTTAGACAGTGTCTTTCCAAAAATATATCAAAGCACACCATGTACACAGATCACATGAATAATGCAAATGGAAAAAGACACACAAAGTGTAAAGGAGATCAGTGAGGTACATAGCTTCTGTATTTATACTATGCTTATGAACAAGTTTAAAAGATAGTACAAAAAATGAATGGGAGAAGGAAATGGCAAACCACCCCAACATCTCTGCCAAGAAAATCCCAAATGGAGTCATGGAGAGTTGGGACAGAACTGCAAAAGTCACAGTAATAAAATGGGTGTTTTATACTGTTCACCCCACAATTCCATTGGGAGTTTACTTCAAACTTTATTAGTAAAGTTGTTTACAATACTATTTCATTGGTGGTCTGTCCTATAAAAGGTTCCATATATGTTTCATTTATCATATATATCAATTGTATAAGAATATATACATGGTGCAGTATTGAGTCATCTTATTTTCTTTAATGTTTTAATAATGTGTATGCAAAGTTGTGATTTATCTCCTCTTGACCATCAGATATGTTGTGTTTTTTGAGATTTAATTTTAAAGTTTTCTGCAGTTTCACTTCGTGTAATAACTTTTCATAACCTATTGTTTTTGTAATTCAGAAGCTTGAAATGTATATTTAGAATATGTGTTACATAATTCTACCAATAAAGATGATATGAAAAAGAACACATTTTACTCTACCGTACAGCACAGGTGTTTCCTCATAATCTTAAATTTTTCTAGAAAAACTTATGACTTACACCTTACACCTTAAAAGTACACCTAAAAAAGGAGTAAGTAAATGTTATCCATACCTAGAGAAAAAACCATGGACACTGAATGTGGATTGAATTGATCAGATTTTTATTGCACAATGTTACAAATATGGAAATATATGTGGAATTATACATGTAAACAAAAAAGAAAGAAATGCAGTAAAAAGGAGTTGGCTGAGGACTTTTCCTATATGACACATTCTACTAAGCAAAAAGAATGAATGGTAGTGATTGTTGAAATTTTTTTAAATAAAATTATTGTAAACATGACAAAATTGACAATATATACAGATGTTCTTGCTTATATTGACTATTTAGATAAAGATATTTTGTAATTAAATATTTCCTTCCAAAGGTGAGCAATATAAAATCTGACTCATAGACGTTATTTACTATCCAATAGAAAAACTATACAATCGCTGACTATACATCTGTTCAGGAAGAGTTACATACAGTGGAAGACCAGGATAAGGGTCCATATGTCCTCAAATAGGTGATAGGGGATTGGAGGAATGTTTGTTCTTCCTCAGTCCAGGTGGTCCTTTCCTTCATACTCTGTGGAAATGGGAAATTTGGGGAGAGAGCAGTTAGCTGGAATAAGGTGGGAGGGAATCAGAGGGAAGAAAGGTATGTACTGCCATCATCACTATGCCAGCTTCACTGGAATCTAAAAAGACGCTTGTTCACTTGCCATATTCCCGGGACCTTTGTTCCCCACCTTCCTCCTCTCAGAATGCCTTTCCTCCAGCTTTCTGCCCAAACAGATACTCAGAATCCCCCAAAGCTTCTCTCCCCCAGGAAACCAAAGGTCCCCTCTCCCTGCCCTGCACACAGAGCTTGGATCTATACCAGTCACCTAGCAAGTAACAGCTGAGATTCATACTCAAACTTCAAACAAGTCAGACATTGTTTCCACCTATTCTCGTTTTCTGACTCAGAGGAGGGCAAAGAGGGGAAGTTATCCATACCAATCTATGTGGGGCACAGGGGACTAGTTGCAGATGGGGGTGAAACTTCACCATCCTCATTTGTTTATTAAGACACAAGCTGTAGATATCTGGTCATTTCTTAGGAAATTCAGCTTGTGAGAACAAGAGCTAGGGATGGTTCTCTAGCCCCCAAGTCACTGTTCAGAGGCAGCTGAGACCTCGGCAGCAAACCAGCGTCCTTTTGGGATATGGAGACTTAAAAAAAAAAAAATCCGGGTGCTTATGGGAAGGATGGAATGGGAAACTGAGGAAAGAACAGAAGGTCCCAACTGTGCATTCTGACCTGGAGGGAATCTGGCAAAGTGCTTCCAGAGCTGGCCAGAGTAGTCAGGAGGGTCGTGGTGGTGGTGCCGATGTTGGAGCCCAGGGTCTGGGGGTACGCTCTCTCCAGGCTGATCACTCTGATGCCTAAGGGGGGAGAGGGAA
Source organism: Sminthopsis crassicaudata (assembly GCF_048593235.1). Taxonomy (NCBI): domain Eukaryota; kingdom Metazoa; phylum Chordata; class Mammalia; order Dasyuromorphia; family Dasyuridae; genus Sminthopsis; species Sminthopsis crassicaudata. The sequence goes on along the minus strand of NC_133622.1, from coordinate 16,901,692 downwards.
TACAGGTTCAGTCCTGGCTGGGAATGACTCAGCATGGCAAGACCAAGGGTAAAAATGGAGACATGGACATGGGCAAGGGGAAATGGGGGGGGGGAAAGGGAGGACTCACCAAATAGAAGAATGATGGTAGACGTGAACACAGAGCTGCTCTGCACCAGAAATGTTTTCCCAGCTCCAACAAGAATGGTGAGGTAGTCCTTCAGCCAGGCAAAAGGAAAAGGAAAATCTGGGGAAAAGAAGAAAAGGCCCCGTTTGTCCACGTGTCCTGACAAATCGCTATTTCATCCTTACCAAAAAAACCTCTGGGAGGTAGATTCTATCCTCATCCTAACAGAGGAGGAAAGTGCGGTAAACAGAAGACAAGTGACTTACTTGGAGGATTTGAATTCATATTCCTTTCTCTAAGCCCTCTGTGCTATCTCTTACAGTCAGCCCATTCCTTCTTGCCTAATAACTGCTCTTTAATTTTATTAATAACTTTGATGATTTTTAGGATTTTAATGAGAACATCTGATTATTTTGGGTGGCCAGAGAGGGCCACCACAGCCATGCTCTGCCCGCTTGATTCCTTTTCCTTGGACATTCTTCTTCTGTGTTTGTGTATAAGGTAGGAGGGAGATGGAGCAGCATGGGACAATGATCCCTGGCCAACTACTGAGGACAGTGACATTTCTAGAGCCCTTTTGTATTTACAATGACCTTAGCGATGATTTCTTTATTTACAAATTCATTTTATCAGAACATAGAATCTTCAAACTTAGAGACAGAAAAAGTAGAGGAGCAGAGGAAGGCCCAGGAAGGGAGGAATTCTACCTGTATTGATGGTCTTCTTAATCACCGAAGCAATTTGTCCCTTGAGCATGGAGTTCAGGACCTTGACAATCAGGATCAAACAGGTGCACAGGACCAGCAAGGAGAGGGCCAGAAGAATGAGTCCAATGGTCAGGTCAGAGAGACCGACATCCACAAATGCGTGTTTGCCTGTGGGAACCAGAGCAGCCACCCGTCATCATCTCTCTCTTCTTCATCACTTAACCCAGATACAGAGCGTTCTATAGAGCACAAGCTCTTACAGAAAGTGGTTGTAATTCACAGGTTTATATAATTCCCCCCAAAAGATCTCAGGAGATATTGAAATTAAATACAAATAACATTTAACCCTGGTGCCACACAGATTTTATAAAAAGCCATTTTGGATTTCTAAAAAGACTTAAAATGTGAGGACATGAGGGTTAACTGAACGATTTCCTACTCACACTTTGCAATGTTCTGTTTAGATGTTGTGTTCATGACGGTCCAGGTCATGTTCCCATTGGTCCAGGAGAAGCTGGGAGAGGTGCAGTTTTCTGGTGAGGGAACAGTAACATTTCTTAATGCCTAAATGAAAATAAAGGAAAAAAACCTTGTTATTGAAAATGGCATTTTGGAAAATTCGATTTTACTGCACATGGCGTACTAGCCAATGAATCCTCACTTTCCCCGTCTTCTCTACTCCACCTTTCCCATAATGCTTAGAAAAGGCCTTCTGTCTCTGTGCTTGGTCCATAGACCATGGAGCATCTAAAGTCCAGACTCTGGGTTACTTCTGAAGGTCAGCCCAGCTGTGCTCAGCCTGAGCACTGTTACCCTGGAATGGGGACCTGAGCATCACTTGCTTTAGCTCTGTCTTAGAGAAGCATTCTGCTCCACAGAGTCTGAGGTAGAACTAAGGCAGGGTGAGGAGAGCTTTGGTATAGAGCTGATATTTACCACATATTTTACTGTTTTACACCAAGTCTTTATCAGGCTCTTGTTTTTGGCTGCCTCATTTCCCATAGCAATTTCATTTATCACTTTTTTATCCAGCTGGAAAAGCAACACACATGAGGAAAGAGTTAGCTTGTTCCTCACCTATAATTTGTGACTGAAAAGTTACTCTCCCAGGGGCTCCAGTGCACAGAAGACAAAACCCTGATGTATATAAAAGGGACACAGATTGGTCTCGTTCCCCAAGGACCTCACTTCTACATGGGACTGTCTCATCTTAACCTGACCCGCATCAGGCCAGATAGACCCTTTTGCCCTATTCTGGGGGGCCAGTACCACCAGCTCCTTGAAGCCTTGAAGGGGCTCGCATTTGGTCATCATATCTCCCAGTGCCTGGTTCAGAAAGGCAACAAAGCAACCAACAAAACAGTGATTGGGCCCCAAATGGCAGAATGGAGGTTCTGAAGAACACAACTGCCAATGTGGAGGGCCAAGCAAGCCCTTTAGCTCCACTCCCTCAAATAAAATGGGGGAGTCAGAGCAAGGAAAGGCATGTCTAACCAGCACTACAGATTGGGGGAAGAGACTTAGAGCTCTGCTTTCACAGGAACCTAGTCCACCACTGGCACCATTTCATTCTCATATTAAAATCAGAGGGAGTCTTGATGCTCACCCGGATAATGAGTTGGGTGAAGGGATCGGTGATGACTTTCAGGAGGTCAGGGACATTTTCCTCGCTATTGATATTAAAGGTTTCCACGATGGGATCGGTGAGGTGGTAGAGGTAGCCAGTGACCACCTCCACGGGCAGCAGCACCAGCACTAACAACCAGTTAAAGTAATCGTGGACAGTCGCTCCAGCAAAAGCCCTAAAGCAGGGAGAAAAAAACAAAGCAATTAATGTGATGGTTTTTTTTCACTCTGAAATTATACCCCCCCACATCCTTTCTTATGGCCCAATAGCATTCCATCACAATCACATGCCATAAAGAATGTCTGAGGCCAGATTTTAACTATTCTTCTTAATCTTAATGAAATCATTATCAATTCAAGGTTATTGAAATCGCAGCTGAATTATGTGAACTTCTGAGTAGTTATTCCACACTCTGAAAGAACCACTGGAAGAGCAAGAGGAGTATCTAGAGCAGAGTAAAGATTCTCACCTTTATAAAATACAGTTACAGCAGTGATTAAAAAAAAAAACAAAGCTTCATACCCTCGGAACCCATTTCTGTCTCCAGCCTGCATGAGGGCCACGATGGTCTTGGTCACTGGAGTCCCAATACTGGCTCCTATGATGATGGGAATGGCTGCCTTTACTGTCAGCACTGTCAAAGTAAAAAAAGAAAATGAAAATAAAATAGGGAAATTCATAGGGAGAAGCTTCAACAAGCCAAGGAATCAACTTAAAAAAAAAGTTAGGGAAGCTATGAAGACCAAGAAACAGGAATCTTTTCTACAATGTCTCCAACCAGTCAGTCACCCAGTCTTTGCTTGAAGATCTGTGTGAAGAACAACTCATTATAGTTGCAACCAGGTGCCCACGGCTCTAAGTGGGGCAGGGCAACTGGACCTTTACTCATAGCAAGAAAACTAGACTACTGGCAGCAATGTTGGGATATGTGGGCATGGTTTGGATCAAGACTGTAGCAAGAGCTCTGTCCCAAGCTTGGAAGGATGGAAAATCGGGGAGATGATGACTCTGGGGCACATAGGGAACAATTTCACAGTTCTAAAATTTGGCATGAAGTTATTTCAAGAGATCCAGTTTGGCATAGGGACTGGGGCACTGGGGGAGAGGGGAACGTGCTGACTCACGTGAAGAGGATACCAGGCTGACAACAATGGATGTAGAAGTGCTGGAACTCTGCACCAGGACTGTCAACAGCATGCCAATCATCAGGCCAGCCACAGGGTTGTTCAACACTGAACCATCTTGGAAAATCTTCCCAGCCATTTTCCCTGCAAAGAGAAGGGAAAATTTTAAGTTATACGTGGTTATATTAGGGACTTCTGGGCCATAGACCAAATTTAGAGGCCCCTGTGGGGGAAGGAGGAATGAAGAAGAGTCACTGGCTGCTGAGGAAGGCAATGTGGCAGAGGACAGTGAGGGCTGAATTTGCTTAGAGCGGGGCTTGACACAAATGATCTAGAAATGCTTATTCCCTTTCCTGATATGGGTTATTAGAGGAAAGAGAGACAGAGACAAAGGGAGGGAGATTGGGAAGAATCTGTGGAGAGGGGGTTAAGGAAGGTCTCCAGGAGGCTGATTTGGACAAAAACGACCTCCATTTTTCTAGTTGCTTTCCGGGGACAAATTTGACTTCTCACTCTTTCCACTTGAAACCATTTCTGTTGCCAACACAACATCTAACATCCAAAGATGCATCTAACACAGATGCCAATCTCTGAATCCAAAGCTATGATTCAGACATCAATGTAAAGATACAGAGGGTCACCCTCAACGCAACTTTTATCTGATGACCTAAGGTGCCCAACTATCACATTCTTCCACACAAATTTTTGATTCCTATTCCCTAAAGTCTTTTCCCCAAATATGAGAGTGTAAGTAGGGAAGAGGGAAGAGAGAAGGGCAGAAAGAATGGAGAAGCATCCATGTCTCTGGAGTGGATGAAAAGATGAGACATCTTGGCCAGGAAGAGTTTAAGAAAGGGGACATTACTTGGGTTGAGTTGGCCAGTTGGTTGGCTACATGCTGAACCAAAATCAACTCTAAAGCTACAAAAGCCATGCAGAAACTTTTGATCTGTGCTGATATCGCTCCTCATACCTCCAACCAGTTGGAAAGCGCTGCCGAGAACATCCAAGGAACATACAAAGAAGTAGAGAAATCCCAGGAGGAGGATCCCTTTTCCAAACCCTCTGAAGACAGCAATTATTTTCCCTGTGGTGTCTTTCTCTGCAAAAACAAAGAGTAAGTGAATAAGCTTTTATTCAACACCTACTCTGTGCCAGCCCCTGTGCTAAAAGCTATACAAATTGCTTTAGTTATTGTGTCCATATATGTAAAGCTTGCTCTTGTGCAAGTGCACACACACACACACACACACACACACACAAAGGATGTGGCATTTTCTGGAATCTTGTCCTATCTCTTTCTAGCCAGGAGAAGGCAGGCTGGGGTTTTGCTTTTGTAAATGTTCCCAATGATGCTAGCCAAATCTAGGAGGTTCAGCCCTTAGCTGCTGTTAATCCAGCCCCAGCTCTTCTCTGAGGCCAACAATGCCTCATCTTCCTGAGTTCAAATTGGATCTCAGAGGCTTACTCGTTGTATGACCTTGGGCAAGTCACTTATTCGTTACCTCATTTCCTTATCTATACACATGGTCACTACAGAAAATGGCAAAGCATTCTAGGCTCTGTCAGGAAAATTGCAGAGAGAACTGAACAATAACAGAAGGGGAGCTGGCGTTACCTGACCACTCGATCCCTGAGTCCCTAAAGTCAGGAACATCCTGTAAGTCTTGCTCCACCACTGGCTCTTCCACCACTGGCTCCTCCATCAATGCAATTTCACAAAAAGATGACAGAACTTCTATCTTACTTATAGGAGAATGGGCATTATCTGCCAAAGAAAGTAAAAAACCATCAGGAATAAGGTCCATTTCCCCAGGGGAGGAGTGGAAGATAGCAATGTCATGAGAGAACAGTACTCACTGCTAGGGCTTCTTTTATCTAACTTTGTCTTTTCCAGATATAGTGGATCTTCAGTGCTCTTCTTAGCATCACAGTGGGAGTTTTCCAATGGAGATAGAGGTAGAGTTTCCATGGTCTGAATAATAAAATTTAAAACAAAGTATGCATCACCATTTTAGATCACCATGGACCGCAGGACAATTAATCACACAATAATAGCATCAACAAAACAAAAACCAAAAAATAAGTTCTAGAGCTCATTAAAACTCATTAAAAAACAAAGAAACAAATGGGGCCATTTTGTAAATTTCATCCATACATTCGGCTTTGCTATTAAATCATCCCTTCTCCCTGCATTCATTCTTTCTTTCCTCCTGCCCCAACTTCATAATAAATCATTAATCCTGGTCTTAGTCATTGCCCTCCTGGATTCCTCTACTCTTCCTCATTAATCTCTAACGTGTAAGTGTCTCATTCAAGTATCATTTTACAGATGAAGGAACTGAGGCTACTGCAGAAGGAGTCCCAATATCTTCCAGATGGGAAATAGCAGATCTTCTGCCTCCACAGCCAGCCCCATTCCTACTCCTAACTTCTGCTCCCTCTGGCCATCCTTGCCATCAACACTGCATTAAAATTTTGGATCCTTTCTCTGTTGGCATTAATTAGCCCACTGCCCTCACCTACAGAAGCCTGGAGCTCCTGCACCCTTTTAACAACTAAGGGGATCAATCCTTCCCATGTGCCTATTCCCCTATAAAAACTGCCTCCCCATAAGCCTGATAATTGACCCACATCAAAGCCCCAAAGCTACTGAAAAGTGATAGCTCTATGACTCCATTTTTTTTTTCTTGCTGAGGCAATTGGGACTAAGGGACTTGCCTAGGGTCACACAGATAGGAAGTGTTAAGTGTCTGAGGTCAAATTTGAACTCAGATCCTCTTGATTTCAGAGCTGGTGCTGGATCCACTGAGCCTCCTAGCTGCCATTCTTCCATTCAGAAAAAAACCCTCCTTCCAGGGAGAGCAAATAGCCAACCATCCCTTCCCCAGAAGCTCTGATTCCCCCTCAGGATAACCTTGTGAAATCCCTGGGGATCTGGGCTGTGGGCACACTCTGCCCACTCAATAGACAGCAGAAAGAAATATTTGGATATCTAATAAATAGCCTGTGCTTCTTTAATCTCGAGACCTAAAGAATCAAAAGCTGAAATTTAGTGATTAGTGAAAACTGATTATTGAAAATCCCAATTGCCTCAGGGGAAAAAAAAAAGAAATCTAGTGATTAAAAAAGGAGGTAGGGAGGTGCCACAGTGGATTGAATGCTAGACCTGGAGTCAGGAAGACAACATCCTGAATTCAAATGTAGTTCCAACCACTAGCTTTGTGACCTTGGGCAAGTCACTTAATGCTGTTTGCCTCAGTTTCCTCATCGGTAAATTGAGCTGGAAAAGGAAACCGAATACCAACATGCAGTAGTTTTACCACAAAACCCATAGATGGGTGAAAGAACGCTCAGATCAGACAAAAAACGACTGGGCTAAAATTTTTAAACCTCCCTTTGTGCTCCCCAGATATGCTAGAGGATACCCCGAACCGTCTCGGCCAGCAAGAAGTAGAGCTTTATGGAGAAAAAAAAAAGTAGAGAGAACCTATGGATGATTGGCAGAGAAAGGAAAAGCTTTGTCCCGCACCAAAGGTCTCCAGGAGGAAGCAGTGCTTTCCTTTCTCCCTGCCGAATCCCGGCAGGGACGGCCCAGGTTGGCTAGGGGCAGCTGAAGGAAGGCTAAACTCCAGCCAAGCTTACCTGTGGTCTGAGGGATCTGTCCAAGGTGCTTAAAGTGGCCCAGATGTGAGCTGTAGTGGGAGCTGGCTTCTCAGCACAGGGCAGGGGGTGCAGTCCAGGGAAGGGGCCCGCAGACTCTCACCCTCGTTCTCGGTCACCAGGGTCCCTTCTCTTTCCAATCCTTAGCCCGGCCACAGGAGCTGGGAGCTCAATTCGGCCCACTGAGAATTGTGGATACTTCGGTGCCACTCTCCCCGGAGGCCCAGGAACGTTCCTTCAGAAGAAGGGAAGGAGACGCCAAAGGAGCTTCTTCTTCTGCTCTGGCTTCATGCACCTGGAGGACCGCTTTTTATAGCAGGATTTGAGAAAGAGTGGGTGGGAAGCCTGGCTGATTGGAGCCCTCTAAACAAAAGCCAAAACTCTTTACCTAATCAGGCTCCTGTTCTCACCTCCTAGAACCACCCACCCACCATCAGCGCATTTCCAAGCCAACGTTTTCCTCAGGTTCTCATTCATTTTGCAGAAAGAAATGCAAACTAGGGAGAAGCAGAGCAGGGGGTCCAGTGCATTAAAAGGTTGATGTGTAATGAGGATCCATTGGTCTTTATTGGGGTTCAATCAAGAATTTCAAGACTTTGGGCTGATCACTTGGTTCACCCTTCACTTTAGTATCTTTTTCACTCAAGGCACATCACTGAACTTCCTAGTGGCCCACACCATTGTCTAACTATCCAAGTTGAAGAGGTGTCAACTAGCCTTGGTGGGCAAGTCCTTCATCCTCCATTCCCTTTATTGATGAGTTCACAGGTCTAGTCCAAAACAGCCTTCCAAACAACCCAAACAAAACCAGACTCGGAAAAGAAATGCTGCACCTAGATAGCAAACTCTATCACATTTCTTGTCATCTAGGAGAGGGGAAGGGAGAAAAAGTGTAGCTCAAAATCTTATAGAAGTAAATGCTGAAAATAATGTTTACATGTTATTGGAACAAATAAACTACTATGGGGGAGAAGGGGGATGGAGAGGGAATCAAGAGTTGCAACAGAAGTATCTTCCTGGCCTCCATGGCACTTCTATTATATGTACTTACTCCCTACCCAACAGCTTTGCAGCTCAGAGCTGCTGCCAGGACTGCTGGCACTATCTGTGACTTCCAGGCCGATTCCTCTTTCACTTCAAGCCACTAGTCAGAAATGACCAAACTGTCCTGGTCAGTAGAGGCTTCCCTTCTCCTCAAGGAGTTGCAGGACCAATCTATCATCTTCCAGTTCTGCAAGAATCCCCAGTGATAAACCAGAAAGCCCTCACTGGGCCTGATCTGCACCTACTGTCTTTCTACATTATTCCTCCAGACTGGGAAATGTGACCTCCAACATTCAAATGCACAGTGGTGACATTGGCTTAATTAGTGAAGAGAATCTATCCAGCAAATTGTAGATCATACTTTGAGATTGAGGAGAGAATTTGAGGGGGAGGAAGGATGAGTATGTGAGGTGAAGTGTCACCCAATAATCAATCAACAACTTTTCCTTTAAACATCATCCTCTTCAGATGGGAAACCATTTTTCCCCATTTACCCATCAGTTATCATTCTTTCAGCACTGTGTGCTAAGTTAACTAAGGACTATGGATGTGCTATTTTCTATTCTTGTACATAATCACTAAAGTCCTTCAAAGGTCAGCTCAAAAAATAGCCTTTTACTTGAAACTTTCCCTGAACTTTCTCTGTCTCTGTTTTTCTCTGTCTGTCTGTCTGTCTTTCTCTGTCTCTCTCTGTCCCCTACCTCCATCACTACCTCCCCCAGACATGAATCTCTAACAAGATACAAATACTAATATTAGAAAAATCTAGGTGCTGCACTGCGTATAATGCTGCACTTGGAATGAGGAAGGCTTTCAAATCTAACCTCAGACACATAATAGTTTGGGATCCTGATTTCCTCCGTTCCTTAAGTATAAAATGAGCTGGAAGAGGAGATGCAAACCACTCTAGGATCTTTACCAAGAAAACCCCAGATGAAGTTATAAAGAGTTAGGCATGACTGGACAAACAACAATATTATTGGCAGAGTAAAACTGGGCAAAAAGTGGGCAGGAACTATGAACTTGGGGGCTCCCTGTGGAATGGTAGAATAAACACTGGATCTAAAGTTAGAGTACTTGGTCCTAACTTTCTCTGTGACTTTGGAGAACAGTTATAGCTCACAGGTATACAGCATTTACTATGTTCTAGGCACTGTTTTAAAAACTTTACAAACATCTCATTTGTTTCTTACAAAATTCCAAAGTCATTTCCATCTGATCATCCTAGAAGTTTGCTATCACTTCAGTGTATTTCACTTTGCTTGAATTTGTGTACAACTTTCCAGGTTTTTCTGAAAACATCCTGCTCATCATTTTTCATAGAGCAATAATATTCTATCAGAATCACATGACATAATTTATTCATCCATTCCCCAATTGATGGGCATCCCCTCAGTTTCCAGTTTTTTTGTTCTGAGAAGAGAGCTGCTGTAAAGGGCAGGAACTTTCGGGACATATAATTAAGGCTCAGTATGAGTGATTTAATTCTATTGCAAAGTGTCAACTTGTAGAACTATACTAAGTGCAGGTAAAGTAAATAACCCTATCTTATCAATTCCACTGAGGTGTTAAACCTTATTTTGAATATATTTCTCTAAAGTTCTGGCTCTCTACATCACCCCATTTCTTTTGTTTTTGAACATAGGTAGGCATGCCCTCCCTGACTTCTCAGGGAGGTGGGAACCCCCAAAATGAGAGCACAAAAAAGGTGTTAACTCAGTGGAATTGAGAAGACAATAGTTACCTAGTTTACATATGCTTAGTATAGTTCTACAAGTTAACACCTTGGAGGATTAAATCAATCCTATTGAGCTTCAAGTATATTTCTCCAAAGTTTCTGCTCTTTACAAGCTGCTGAAAATATTTTCGTAGGACTTATAGGTTCCTTTTCTTTCTTAAAAAATTTTATTCAGGATTCATGTCTGCTAGTGCTATGGCTAGGTTAAAGGATATACATTATTTTATATTATTTTTGGACAAGGTTCATATTTTTTAAAAGGGGATTCTTACAGGGACTAGATGACTTATAATGTTTCTCCCAGCTCTGAAATTCTATACTTCTAGTACTGATGTAACCCTGTAAATGCCTCATTTACTTACAGGGCTCACAGTAGCTTAGCACTTAGTAGGTGCTTGGCAAACATTAATTGAATGAATAAAGAAAGAATTAAATCTCTTTTTATTTAGCACTGGCCCCAAGAAAGAAATGAAAATGTTCTGATAGTTTTTACATGTTACTTTTTATTTACTTCAAAAAAGAGTTACTAAGAATCAGCTATGTGCAAAGTCTTCTATTAGACACTGGGTAAATGAAAGTAAAATGAAAAATGAACGTAAATGAAAGTAATCCAGCCCATCCCCACAAAACAGATCAATTGTTTGTCTTGTCAATTTGTTTTCTTTGATTCCACTCTGACAAAATGAACAAAAAATTCAAAAGGGCTTTAAGCACTGACAGCTTCTGTATGGAGAGAGAGTAGACTTCAAATCCTGAGGAGACTAAAAACAGACTGTCCCCAGAGGAATCCCTTAAGGGGATATGATCTGCTCCTCAATACAAAAGAATCTCATAGAGGAAATCAAAAAGGCTCTCACAAGAGAGCTAGAAGGGAAATGGGAAAAGGAAAGGGAAGCTTGGCAAGAGAGCCTGGAGAAGTTATCCAGAGTGGATAAAGAGATCAAATCATTGAGAATCAAAATTAGTTAATTGGAAAAGGTAAACAACTCCAAGGAAAATAGGATTAGTGAGCTGGATGAAGAAAATAGCTCTCTAAAAAATAAAATGGATAAAATGGAAAAAAATTCCATAAAAGAAAAAAACTCACTTAAAAACACAATTGGACAATTACAAAAAGATATAAAAAAAGTGAGTGAAGAAAATACAGCATTGAAAATTAGACTTGAACAAGTAGAAATGAATGACTCAAGGAGAAACCAAGAAGTAGTCAAGCAAAACCAGAGAAATGAAACAATTGAAAAGAATGTCAAGTACCTTATTAGAAAGACAACAGACCTGGAAAACAGATCTAGGAGAGATAATTTGAGAATAATCGGACTCCCTGAAAAATATGAGGAAAAAAAGAACTTGGACACTATTTTCGAGGAAATTATCAAAGAGAACTGCCCAGAAGTTTTGGAAACAGAGGGTAAAATAGACATTGAAATAATTCATCAATCCCCTTCTGAAAGGGACCCTAAAATCAAAACGCCAAGAAATATAGTGGCCAAGTTCAAGAACCATCAAACAAAGGAACAAATACTGGAAGTTGCTAGAAAAAAAGCAATTCAGATATGGATGAGCCACAATAAGGATAACCCAGGATCTAGCAGCGTCCATATTAAAATAACAAAGGGCCTGGAACATGATGTTCTGAAAGGCTAAGGAACTTGGTATGCAGCCAAGAATAACTTACCCAGCAAGAATGAGCATCGTTTTCCAGGGAAGAAGATGGACATTTAATGAAATAAATGGATTCCATCTATTCTTGATGAAAAAAAAAGACCTACATAAAATGTTTGATTTTCAAATATAGAACTCAAGAGATTTCTAAAAAGGTAAAAAGAAATCTTGAGAACTATACTTCTGCCATAAAAATATGTAAAGAACATATGTATAATTTGTCCTAGAAACTAGAGGTGGAAAGGAAAATATATCACAAAAAAGTGTCAAGTGATGGTACTACATCTCATGAAGAGGCAAAGGTATCCTATTATATCTGAGAGAAAGAAAGGAGGGAGATGAACATAGTGTATATCAATAGACATATTCGATTTATGATGAAACTTCTTCCACTTCATTGCAAAGTGAGAGGGAAGGGGTAAGCTAAAGGGAAGGGAATACAGAAATTGTGAGGAAAAAGGGTAAAATAAGGGGAGGACCTTTAAAGTAGGGGAGGGATACTAAAAAGGGAGGGCTGTGAAAAACAAGTGGTGTTCACAAGTTCAATCCTGGGTAGGGGGATAAGAGGGAAGGAAAGGAGAAAAGCATAATCAGGGGTTAACACGATGGCAAACAATATAAAATTAGTCATTCTACCCATAAATGTGAATTGGGTAAACTCCCTCATAAAGAGGAAGCAGTTAGCAGACTGGATTAAAAGTCAGAATCCTACTTACTATATGTTGTTTACAGGAAACACACCTGAAACAGGATGATACATTCAAACTTTTAGTTTAGTAAATGGGTGGAGCAGAATCTACTATGCTTCAGGCAAAGTCAAAAAAGCTGGGGTAGCCATCCTCATTTCAGATCAAGCAAAAACAAAAATTGATCTAATTAAAAGAGATAAGGAAGGGCATTATATCCTGCTAAAGGGTAGCATCAATAATGAAGCAGTATCAATATTAAACATATATGCACTAAGTGGTGCAGCATCTAAATTCTTAAAAGAGAAATTAAGAGAGCTGCAAGAAGAAATAGACAGCAAAACGATAATAGTGGGAGATCTCAACCTTGCACTCTCAGAATTAGATAAATCAAACCACAAAGTAAATAAGAAAGAAGTCAAAGAAGTAAATAGAATACTAGAAAAATTTGATATGATAGATCTTTGGCAAAAGCTAAATGGGGACAGAAAGGCATATACTTTCTTCTCAGCAGTTCATGGAACCTATACAAAAATTGATCATATATTAGGGCATAAAAACCTCAAAATCAAATGCAGTAAGGCAGAAATAGTAAATGCATCCTTTTCAGACCACAATGCAATCGAAATTACATTTAATAAAAAGCCAGGGGGAAATACACCAAAAAATAATTGGAAACTAAATAATCTTACACTAAAGAATGATTGGGTAAAACAGCAAATCATAGACATAATTAATAACTTCATCCAAGAAAATGACAATAATGTGACATCATACCAAAATGTGTGGAATACAGCCAAAGCAGTAATAAGCTGAAGTTTTATATCTCTACAGGCCTAGTTGCATAAAATAGAGAAACAGAAGGCCAACGAATTGTGCTTACAACTAAAATTGCTAGGAAAGGAACAAATTAAAAACCCCCAGACAAACACGAAACTTGAAATTCAAAAAAATAAAAGGTGAGATTAATAAAATTGAAAGTAAAAAAACTATTGAATTACTTAATAAAACTAAGAGTTGGTTCTATGAAAAAACCAACAAAAAGACAAAACCTTAGTAAACCTGATTAAAAAAAGGAAAGAGAAAAAGCAAATTGTTAGTCTTGAAAATGAAAAGGGAGAACTCACCACTAATGAAGAGGAAATTAGAACAATAGTTAGGAGCTACTTTGCTCAACTTTATGCCAATAAATTGGATAACTTAAATGAAATGGAAGAATACCTTCAAAAAAATAGCTTGCCCAAATTAACAGAGGAAGAAGTAAGTAGTCTAAATAGTCCTATCTCAGAAAAAGAAATAGAACAAGCTATCAACCAACTCCCTAAGAAAAAATCCCCAGGACCAGATGGATTTACATGTGAATTCTACCAAACATTTAAAGAACAACTAACTCCAATGCTATATAAACTATTTGAAAAAATAGGGATTGAAGGAGTCCTACCAAATTCCTTTTGTGGCACAGACGTGGTACTGATATCTAAACCAGGTAGATCGAAAACTGGGAAAGAAAACTATAGACCAATCTCCTTAATGAATATTGATGCTAAAATCTTAAATAAGATATTAGCAAAAAGACTTCAGAAAATCATCCGCAGGATAATACACTATGCCCAAGTGGGATTTGTACCAGGAATGCAGGGCTGGTTTAATATTAAGAAAACTATTAGTCTGATTGACGATATTAATAATCAAATTAATAAAAACCATATGATCATCTCAATAGATGCAGAAAAAGCATGTAATAAAATCCAACATCCATTCCTACTAAAAACGCTTGAAAGTATAGGAATAAATGAACTATGACTTAAAATAATAACGAGCATATATTTAAAACCGTCAGTAAACATCATATGTAATGGTGATAAACTAGAACCTTTCCCTGTAAGATCAGGAGTGAAACAAGGTTACCCACTATCACCATTACTATTCAGTATAGTACTAGAAACTCTAGCCTCATCAATAAGAGCCAAGAAAGAGATTCAAGGAATTAGAGTAGGAAATGAGGAAATCAAACTATCACTCTTTGCAGATGACATGATGGTATACTTAGAGAACCCCAAAGACTCTGCTAAAAAGCTATTAGAAATAATTCAGAATTTTAGCAAAGTTGCAAGATACAAAATAAATCCACATAAATCCTCAGCATTTTTATACATTACCAACACAATCCAACAGCATGAAATACAAAGAGAAATTCCATTCAAAATAATGGTCGATAGTATAAAATATTTGGGAATATATCTACCAAAGGAGAGTCAGGAATTATATGAGCAAAATTACAAAACACTTGCCACAAAAATGAAGTCAGATTTAAATAATAGGAAAGACATTCAGTGTTCTTGGATAGGCCGAGCGAATATAATAAAGATGACAATACTCCCTAAACTAATCTATTTATTTAATGCTATACCAATCAGACTCCCAAGAAACTATTTTAATAACCTAGAAAAAATAACAAAAGAATTCATATGAAACAACAAAAGTTCGAGAATTTCAAGGGAAGTAATGAAAAAAAAATTAAATGAAGGTGGTCTAGCTGTACCTGATCTAGAACTATGTTATAAAGCAACCATCACCAAAACCATTTGGTATTGGCTAAGAAATAGACTAGTTGATCAGTGGCATAGGTTAGGCTCACAGGGCAAGATAGTGAATAAAAACAGCAATCTAGTGTTTGACAAACCCAAAGATCCCAAATTTTGGGATAAGAATTCATTATTTGACAAAAATGGCTGGGAAAACTGGAAATTAGTATGGCAGAAACTAGGCATGGATCTACATTTAACACCACATACTAAGATTAGATCAAAATGGGTCCAAGATTTAGGCATAAAGAACA
This sequence comes from Sminthopsis crassicaudata, assembly GCF_048593235.1. Classification (NCBI taxonomy): domain Eukaryota; kingdom Metazoa; phylum Chordata; class Mammalia; order Dasyuromorphia; family Dasyuridae; genus Sminthopsis; species Sminthopsis crassicaudata. Next base: position 16,886,496 of record NC_133622.1, on the reverse strand, counting down.
AAATCTTAATTAAATTGAAGGAACATGGGATGGTTTACCTCTCAGACTTGTGGAGGAGAAAGGAGTTTGTGTCCAAGGGAGAACTAGAGACCATTATTGATCACAAAACAGAAAATTTTGATTAAACCAAATTAAAAAGTTTCTGCACAAACAAAACTAATGCAAACAAGATTAGAAGGGAAATAACAAATTGGGAAAACATGTTTACAGTTAAAGGTTCTGATAAAGGCCTCATCTCCAAAATATACAGAGAATTGACTTTAATTTATAAGAAATCAAGCCATTCTCCAATTGACAAATGGTCAAAGGATATGAACAGACAATTTTCCGATGATGAAATTGAAACTATTTCCACTCATATGAAAGAGGGTTCCAAATCACGATTGATCAGAGAAATGCAAATTAAAACAACTCTGAGATATCATTACACACCTGTCAGATTGGCTAAGATGACAGGAACAAATAACGATGATGTTGGAGGGGCTGTGGGAAAACTGGGACACTGATGCATTGTTAGTGGAGTTCTGAAAAAAGCCATCCATTCTGGAGAGCAATCTGGAATTATGCCCAAAAAGTTATCAAACTGTTGATACCTCTTGAGCCAGCAGTGTTTCTTCTGTGCTTATATCCCAAGGAAATTAACTAAAGAAGGGAAAGGGACCTGTATATGCCAAAATGTTTGTGGCGGCCCTTTTCATAATGGCTAGAAACTGGAAGATGAATGGATGTCCATCAATTGGAGAATGGTTGGGTAAATTATGGTATATGAAGGTTATGGAATATTATTGTTCCGTAAGAAATGACCATCAGGAGGAATACAGAGAGGCTTGGAGAGACTTATACCAACTGATGTTGAGTGAAAAGAGCAGAACTAGGGGATCATTATACACTTCAACAACAATACTGTATGAGGACATATTCTGATGGAAGTGGATATCTTCAACATAAAGAAGAGCTAATCCAATTCCAATTGATCAATGATGGACAGAATCAGCTACATCCAGAGAAGGAACACTGGGAAATGAGTGTAAACTGTGAGCATTGGTTTGTTTTGTTTTGTATTGTTTTGTTTCTCTTCCCAGATTATTTTTACCTTCCAAATACAATCCTTCCTTTGCAACAACAACAACAACAAAATTCGGTTCTGCACATATATATTGTACCTAGGATAGACTATAAGATATTTAATATGTATGGGAATGCCTGCCATCTAGGGGAGGGGGTGGAGGGAAGGAGTCTGGGTCTGTGAATTTTTAAAATAAAATAAATAATTGGATCATGGCATTTCAATGTAACTGATTTCTTTTGTAATCCTATGTGTTCTGTTTTGTCTATTTATATATATTATTCTGAGAAAGGATCTATAGATTGCCCAAAAGGTCCATAAAACACAAAAATATTAAGAATGGCTAATTTAAGGGGAAGCAAGGTAGCAAAGTATAGTGAAGAGGACATGAGTTCAAATATTATCTCAATTCCTAGAATTCTGGAGGAAAAAAGGGAGAGACAAAAGAGAAAACCAAATAGGAGTCTGAAACATAGGACAGGGGCCATGCTGAGGAAACCAAGTTCAAGTCACTCACTCCCTATTGTCCCCAAAATACCCAAAACAAACAAAAAAGAATCACTATTCCCTGTAGGATATTGTTGGAGAAAGACACTAGGCTAGAAGGCAGAAGAACAGAATTCTGATTTTAGCTCTGCTATATACCATGGGACCTCATGCAGTTTTTTCATCTGTGGTGGTCAGTTTCTTCATTTATAACATCAGAGGACTGGACAAGATCTAGAAAGCCCCTCCCTCCCTTCCTTCCTTTCCTTTCCTTCCTTCCATGTCTTTTTTTCTTTCTTTTAGGAGCAGACTGGATCATCTGTAAAGCCCCTTCCTTCCTTGTCTCTGTCTCTTGCTTTTTGCTTTTTTTCCCCTTCATTCTTTATCTCAACATAATTCATAAAATAATGTGTATTAAAAATAAATAAACTTTTAAAAGTAATGATATGTCAGAGTTTAATGACTCCAGCTTTGGCTACCTGTTAACTAAAATTGAGATGTTTGAATTCCTATTCAGATATAATAAAGGATAATTCCTGATCAAAATAGTAAGTGAAAAAAAAAAAAAAAAGGAAGGTACTATACCATCTCTGAAGTTCCTTTCTTCTTTTTTCTTTCCTGTCTTCCTCCATACCAGTGAGTTTTCCTATTCCACTCAGATTGGAAGTGTAACAGCCACTCACTGTTCACCTGAACCTGTTGTCCCTCCTTAAGCATGGTGGTTTTCCACTTCTGCAGGCTTTTCCCATTGAAGCCAGCCTTAATGGAGACACCTGATGGGCTCATGAGCTTTGTAACACCTTAGAACTTCAGGGCTCCAAGGATCCACCAGCCTCGGCTCCCTAGGAACAAGGACTACACATTTCAACCAACAAACACAGCGAGTTCCTCTCCCCTTTAACAATGTAGGAGTCGCCTCCTGAGACAAGCTTGACAATTCTCTCACTTCAACTCCTTATTGGACTTAAAAGTGTCTTACTCGCCTCTTTCTTGATCACATGACATTATTTTTCATACAGAGGAAGACAACTTCTTATTTCTTCTAACTGTCAATGTCTGAGCACGTTTAAAACTACATAAATACCAAATTAAGATAACTTTGGTCAAAAATTACAGTCCTTTGGGGATATCTGAGCATGGAACTCTAAGGAAAAAAAATAATCAAATAATTTCTGTGATCCAGTCTTCTTGAGCAATTAGTTTTAGTGAGTAGTGTCTTTCCAAAAATATGTCAAAGCACACCATGTACACAGATCACATGAATAATCCAAATGGAAAAAGACACACAAAGTGTAAATGAGATCAGTGAGGTACTTAGCTTCTGTATTTATACTATGCTTATGAACAAGTTTAAAAGATAGTACAAAAAATGAACAGGAGAAGGAAATGGCAAACCACCCCAATATCTCTGCCAAGAAAATCCCAAATGGAGTCATGGAGAGTTGGGAAAGAACTGAAAAAGTCACAGTAATAAAATGGGTGTTTTATACTGTTCACCCCACAATTCCATTGGGAGTTTACTTCAAACTTAAAAGTTTGTAAAATTGTTTACAATACTTTTCATTGGTGGTCTGTCCTATAAAAGGTTCCATATATGTTTCATTTATCATATATATCAATTGTATAAGATACATGGTGCAATATTGAGGCATCTTATTTTCTTTAATGTTTCAATAATTTGTATATAAAGTTGTGATTCAATTTATCTCCTCTTGACCATCAGATATTGTTTTTTTTGAGATTTAATTTTAAAGTTTTCTGGAGTTTCACTTCATTTAATAACTTTTCATAACGTACATTATTTTTGTAATTCAGAAGTTTTAAAGGTATATTTAGAATATGTACTATATAATTTTATCAATAAAGATGATACAAGCCATTCTCCAATTGATAAATGGTCAAAGGATATGAACAGACAATTTTCAGATGATGAAATTGAAACTATTTCCACTCATAGGAAAGAGTGTTCCAAATCACTACTGATTAGAGAAATGCAAATTAATTCAACTCTGAGATACCACTACACACCTGTCAGATTGGCTAAGATGACAAGAACAAATAACGATGATGTTGGAGGGGATGTGGGAAAACTGGGACACTGATGCATTGTTGTTGGAGTTCTGAAAGAATCCAACCATTCTGGAGAGCAATCTGGAACTATACCCAAAAAGTTATCAAACTGTGCATACACTTTGACCCAGCAGTGCTACTACTGCGCTTATATCCCAAAGAAATACTGAGGAGGGGAAAGGGACCTGTATGTGCCAAAATGTTTGTGGCAGCTCTTTTTGTAGTGGCTAGAAACTGGAAGATGAATGGATGTCCATCAGTTGGAGAATGGTTGGGTAAATTATGGTATATGAAGGTTATGGAATATTATTGCTCTGTAAGAAATGACCAGAAGGAGGAATACAGAGAGGCCTGGAGAGACTTAAATCAAATGATGCTGAGTGAAATGAGCAGAACCAGAAGATCACTGTACACTTCAACAACAATACTGTATGAGGATGTATTCTGATGGAAGTGGAAATCTTCAACATAAAGAAGATCCAACTCACTTCCAGTTGATCAATAATGGACAGAAACAACTACATCCAGAGAAGGAACACTGGGAAATGAATGTAAATTGTTAGCACTACTGTCTATCTACCCAGGTTACTTATACCTTCGGAATCTAATACTTAATGTGCAACAAGAAAATGGTATTTACACACATATATTGTATCTAGGTTATAGTGTAACACATGTAAAATGTATGGGATTGCCTGTCATCTAGGGGAGGCAGTAGAGGGAGGGAGGGGAAAATCTGGGAAAATGAATACAAGGGATAATGCTATAAAAAAAATTAATCATGCATATGTACTGTCAAAAAAATTTCTAATTATAAAATTATTTTTTAAAAAAAGGAGGAGTAAAGAAAAAAAAAAAGAATTTCAAGACTTTGGGCTGATCACTTGGTTCACCCTTCACTTTAGTATCTTTTTCACTCAAGGCACATCACTGAACTTCCTAGTGGCCCAGACCATTGTCTAACTATCCAAGTTGAAGAGGTGTCAACTAGCCTTGGAGGGCAAGTCCTTCATCCTCCATTCCCTTTATTGATTAGTTCAAGGGTCTAGTCCCAAAACAGCCTTCCAAACAACCAAAACAAAAAGAGACTAGGAAAAGAAATGCTGCACCTAGATAACAAACTATATTAAATTGCTTACTATCTAGGAGAGGTGGAGGGGAGAAAAGTGTAGCTCAAAATCTTATAGAAGTAAATGCTGAAAATTATGTTTACATGTTATTGGAAAAAATAAACTACTATGGGGGAGAAGGGGGCTGGAGAGGGAATCAAGAATTGCAACAGAAGTATCTTCCTACATTCTATGGGACCTATTTTATATGTACTTACTCCCTACCCAATAGCTTTGCAGCTTAGAGCTGCTGCTGGGACTGCTGGCACTATCTGTGACTTCCAGGCCGATTCCTCTTTCACTTCAAGCCACCAGTCAGAAAGGACCAAACTGTCCTGGTCAGGAGAGGCTTCCCTTCTCCTCAAGGCGTTGCAGGACCAATCTATCATCTTCTAATTCTGGAGGCAATCCCCAGTGATAAACCAGAAAGCTCTCACTGGGCCTGATCTGCACCTACTGCCCTTCCACATTATTCCTCCAGACTGGGAAATGTGACCTCCAACATTCAAATGCACAGTGGTGACATTGGCTTAATTAGTGAAGAGAATCTATCCAGCAAAAATCATACTTTGAGATTGAGGAGAGAATTTGATTGAGTCCCATTATTGTTCTATTGGAAGACTTGACTTCTAGTATTTATCTAGTACTTGTCTTAACCCTTCAATAACAACTTCAGAGAGAATTTGAGGGGGAGGAAGGATGACTATGTGAGGTGAAGTGTCACCCAACTAATCGATCAACAACTTTTCCTTTAAACATCATCATTTCAGATGGGAAACCATTTTTCCCCATTTACCCATCAGTTATCATTCTTTCAGCACTGTGTGTTAACTAAGTTAACTAAGGACTATGGATGTGCTATTTTCTATTCTTGTACATAATCACTATAGTTCTTCAAAGGTCAGCTCAAAAAATAGCCTTTTACTTGAAACTTTCCCCGAACTTTCTGTCTCTCTCTGTCTTTCTCTCTCTATGTGTCTCTCTATCTGTCTGTATGTCTTTGTCTTTCTCTGTCCCCTCCCTCCATTTCTAGATCCCCTAGACATGCATCTCTAACAAAGGACAAATACTGTTATTAGGAAAATCTAGGTGCTGCACTGCATATGATCCTACACTTGTAATGAGGAAGACTTTGAAATCTAACCTCATTCACATAATAGTTTGGGATCCTGATTTCCTCAGTTCCTTAACTATAAAATGAGCTGGAAGAGGAGATGCAAACCACTCTAGGATCTTTACAAAAACCCCAGATGAAGTCATAAAGAGTTGGGCATGACTGGACAAACAACAATATTATTGGCAGACTAAAATTGGGCAAAAAGTGGGCAGGAATTATGAACTTTGGGGCTCCCTGTGGAATGGTAGAACGAACACTGGGTCTAAAGTTAGAGCACTTGGTCCTAACTTTCTCTGTGACTTTGGAGAACAGTTATAGCTCACAGGTATACAGCATTTACTATGTTCTACATACTGTGTTAAAAACTTTAGAAACATCTCATTTGATTGTTACAAAATCCCAAATTTATTCCCATCTGATCATCCTAGAAGTTTGCTATCACTTCAGTGTATTTCACTTTGCTTGAATTTGTGGATGACTTTCCAGGTTTTTCTGAAAACATCCTGCTCATCATTTTAAAAAGAGCAATAATATTCTATCAGAATCACATGACATAATTTATTCATCCATTCCCCAATTGATGGGCATCCCCTCACTTTCCAGTTTTTTGTTCTGAGAAGAGAGCTACTGTAAAGGGCAGTAATTTTGGGGACATATAATTAAGGCTCAGTATGAGTGATTTAATTTTACTGCAAAGTGTCAACTTGTAGAACTATACTAAGTGCAGGTAAAGTAAATAACCTTTATCTTATCAATTCCAATGAGGTGTTAAACCTTATTTTGAATATATTTCTCTAAAGTTCTGGCTCTCTACATCACCCCATTTCTTTTGTTTTCGAACATAGATAGGCATGTCCTCCCTGACTTCTCAGGGAGGTGGGAACCCCCAAAATGAGAGCCCAAAGTATACTATACACAAGGTGTTAACTCGGTGGAATTGAGAAGACAATGGTTACCTACTTTACATGTACTTAGTATAGTTCTACAAGTTGACACTTTGTTGTAGGATTAAATCCATCCTACCGAGCCTCAAGTGTATTTCTCCAAAGTTGCTGCTCTTTACAAGCTGCTGAAAATATTTTTATAGGACCTATAGGTTCCTTTTCTTTCTTAAAAAATTTCATTCAGGATTCATGTGTACGAGTGGTATTGCTAGATTAAAGGATATACATGATTTTATAGCCCTTTGGGCAAGGTTCATGTTTTTTAAAAGGGGATTCTTCCAGGAGTCAGATGACTTATAATGTTTCTCCCAGTTCTGAAATTCTATGATTCTAGTAATGATGTAACCTACTTTCTCTGATGCCTTAGTTATATCCAAAGCTGAAAGTAGGTTAGCCCTTGATAGGTGCTTGGCAAATATTAGTTGTGATTTATCTCCTCTTGACCATCAGATATGTTGTGGTTTTTCTGCAGTTTTCTGCAGTTTCACTTCATGTAATAACTTTTCATAACCTATTGTTTTTGTAATTCAGAATCTTGAAATGTATATTTAGAATATTGTTACATAATTCTACCAATAAAGATGATATTAAAAAGAACACATTTTACTCTACCGTACAGCACAGGTGTTTCCTCATAAGCTTAAATTTTTCTAGAAAAACTTATGACTTACACCTTACACCTTAAAAGTACACCTAAAAAAGGAGTAAGCAAATGTTATCCATACCTAGAGAAAAAACCATGGACACTGAATGTGGATTGAATTGATCTGATTTTTATTGCACAATGTTACAAATATGGAAATATATTGGGAATTATGCATGTAAACAAAAAGAAATAAATGCAGTAAAAAGGAGTTGGCTGAGGACTTTTCCTATATGACACATTCTACTAAGCAAAAAGAATGAATGGTAGTGATTGTTGAAAATTTTTTTAATAAAATTATTGTAAACATGACAAAATTGACAATATATACAGATGTTCTTGCTTATATTGACTATTTAGATAAAGATATTTTATAATTAAATATTTCCTAACAAAGGTGAGCAATATAAAATCAGACTCATACATGTTATTTACTATCCAATAGAAAAACTATACAATCGCTGACTATACATCTGTTCAGGAAGAGTTACATACAGTGGAAGACCACGATAAGGGTCCATATGACCTCAAATAGGTGACATGGGATTTGGGGAATGCTTGTTCTTCCTCAGTCCAGGTGCCCCTTCCCTTCACACTCTTTGGAAATGGGCAATTTTGGGGAGAGAGCAGTTAGCTGGAATTAGGTGGGAGGGAATCAGGGATTCAGAGAAGAGTATGTATTTGGCAAAATGAATATAAAGAGTAGTCTCCCTTATAACGAGGCAACGTAAAGACTTCTGAGCTGCCACAATAACGCAGGGGTTCCCCCATCCTTCCTAGACTTCTTAGCTTTGCTCCTGTGTCTGGATGCCTGGCTTGGAATTCCATAGTTACTGCAGTTTCCTCATGGCCCTCTTGGCCCCTGAGGGGGATTTTACTTGTCTTTTCCTGATCTTCATCCACTTCTGGACATTTTCTGCTTCTTCTGCAGCATCTGGTCAGCCCGCAGCGGCAGCAGCTGCATGTCAGGAGGGACACCAGCCCATCCCAGGGCTTAAGGGAGCGCATCCACAAGGGCAAGAAGTCCCAGGTTTGCAGCGTGTCAGGGAGAACTTGAGGGCAGCGGGCTTGGAGGACAGAAATCACCAGGATCACCAGCAACAGAAATAGGAAAGGTGCCCCTACACCCACCAGCACAGTCCAGCCTGCCAGGGAAAGCCCAAGCACTGCCACTGGGGCTAGGAAAAAGCAGATGATCAGGTAGAAGACGGCGAACCAACGGTAGGTGGCCGAGATATTCCCCAGGCCCCTGGCAAGACGGATCGGCAGGCGCATGAACGGGACTGGGTACCACAGAAGAAGTCCAGACAAGTTGAAGAAGAAATGGCACAGGGCAATCTGAAATCAAACAGAGTAAACATAATGAGATCTCATGGAGACACACTGGGAGCCAATCAGGGAGAGGGAAGGGAAATCAGGAGGCAAGTGCTGGGGAGAAGGGAAAGATCAGAGGCTCCAGAGAAATTTTCCATGACTATTTTCACTGTGGGCTCATCCATTTAAGAGCCAAGAGGGAGAGCAGCAGGCAGCTGGGCCAGTCTGTTTAGTTTTGTAAGAATACAGCTGGCTGATAGGGGGGCTGGGACCCAGACAGCATCGGACCCAAATCCAGGGAGACTTGGGGTGGAAGCCTCTCAGCCTCACTTTGCTCATCTGACATCAGCAATGGAGCCTTCATTCCCTGGGTTACTGTGGACGTCCAATGAGATCATGTTGTCAAGAGCTAGGGAACCTTTCATGCACCCTACAAGTAAAAGTCCTATTATGGCCTTGTGGAAAGAACAAACCATCTAAATGGGAGTCTGAAGATCTAGCTACAATCTAATCAACAAGTATTGATCAAGTACCTCATGGATACAAAGCCCCATGCAAAGGGAAAGCTCCTGCCCACCATCAGCTTACATTCTGCTCTTCTGAACTCTTACCTTATGACCTTGACCTTTAGCAAAACCCTTGTCCTATGTACAAAAGGAGAACCAGATGATCTCAAAGATCCTTAAATCCTATGAAAATGGGCCTTTTTGCAAAGGGCCATGCAGCAAGGAACAAAATTCAAGGAAGAGCTCAAGTCTCAGATTACAAATGAATGAAGTTGAATATTTGAGCCACATTTGCTGAGCTCCAAAAGAGTGATTTCTGCTCCTGAGTCCTTCTACAGGATCTCTTATTTGTTCTTTTGCTCCTATCCACCAGATTTTCATTTTTCATGACCTGCAAAATAATGCTGCCTATCCTCTGGGAAATACCATTTCCGTGACAGTGGGCAAGTCATTGAATCTCAAATTAATTTAAACTCAAATTTACAAAACGAGGGGAGATTGGACAGGATCATTTCTGAAAGCCCTTCTCTCTCCACACTCCGGAACTATTCCAAAGCACCTCCTGGCTGGTCCTTGGCTCAAATGCTTCCTCCACGTACTCTGTTCCTAAATCACACCTCCAGGGCTACCTGTAAATCTCTGATACCTGTTGCCTTTCTAATGCATGAAGGATAAAAGTAAAATCCTTGGTTCAGTTCTCAGGACCCTCTAGAACCTGATCTCACCTGGCTTTTTTAGCATCACCTCAGCTGCTTCTAACCATCCAGCATCCAACAATCCCATCCTCATCATTCATACTACCACTATCCCTGCCATCATCACCATGCCAGCTTCACTGGAATCTAAAAAGATGCTCTTCACTTGCCATATTCCCGGGACCTTTGTTCCCCACCTTCCTCCTCTCAGAATGCCTTTCCTCCAGCTTTCTGCCCAAACAGATCCTCAGAATCCCCCAAAGCTTCTCTCCCCCAGGAAACCAAAGGTCCCCTCTCCCTGCCCTGCACACAGAGCTTGGATCTATACCAGTCACCTAGCAAGTAACAGCTGAGATTCAAACTCAAACTTCAAACAAGTCAGACATTGTTTCCACCATTTCTTGTTTTCTGACTCAGAGGAGGGCAAAGGGGGAAGTTATCCATACCAATCTATGTGGGGGACAGGGGACTGGTCGCAGATGGGGGTGAAACTTCACCATCCTCATTTGTTTATTAAGACACAAGCTTAGATATCTGGTCATTTCTTAGGAAATTCAGCTTGTGAGAACAAGAGCTAGGGATGGTCCTCTAGCCCCCAAGTCACTGTTGGGAGGCAGCTGAGACCTCGGCAGCAACCAGCGACCCTTTGGGATATGGAGGATCTTTCAGAAAAGGAACCCAGGTGCTTATGGGAAGGATGGAGTGGGAAGTTGAGGAAAGAACAGAAGGTCCCAACTGTGCATTCTGACCTGGAGAGAACCTTCCAAAGTGCTTCCAGGGCTGGCCAGTGCACCCAGGATGGTCGTGGTGGTGGTGCCGATGTTGGAGCCCAGGGTCCGGGGGTACGCTCTCTCCAGGCTGGTCGCTCCGATGCCTAAGGGGAGGGGAAACACAGGTTCAGTCCTGGCTGGGAATGACTCAGCATGGCAAGACCAATGTAAAAATGGAGACATGGACATGGGCAAGGGGAAATGTGGGAAAAGGGAGAACTCACCAACCAGAAGAATGATGGTAGACATGAACACAGAGCTGCTCTGCACCAGAAATGTACTCCCAGCTCCAACAAGAATGGTGAGGTAGTCCTTCAGCCAGGCAAAAGGAAAAGGAAAATCTGGGGAAAAGAAGAAAAGGCCCCGTTTGTCCACTTATCCTGATAAATCTCTATTTCATCCTACCAAAAAAACCTCTGGGAGGTAGATTCTATCCTCATCCTAACAGAGGAGGAAAGTGGGGTAAACAGAAGTCAAGTGACTTACTTGTAGGATTTGAATTCATATTCCTTTCTCTAAGCCCTCTGTGCTATCTCTTACAGTCAGCCCATTCCTTCTTGCCTAATAACTGTTCTTTAATTTTATTAATAACTTTGATGATTTTTAGGATTTTAATGAGAATATCTCTGATTATTTTGGGTGGCCAGAGAGGGCCACCACAGCCATGCTCTGCCCGCTTGATTCCTTTTCCTTGGACATTCTTCTTCTGTGTTTGTGTATAAGGTAGGAGGGAGATGGAGCAGCTTGGGACAATGATCCCTGGCCAACTACTGAGGACAGTGACATTTCTAGAGCCCTTTTGTATTTACAATGACCTTAGCGATGATTTCTTTATTTACAAATTCATTTTCTCAGAACATAGAATCTTCAAACTTAGAGACAGAAAAAGTAGAGGAGCAGAGGAAGGAACAGGAAGGGAGGAATTCTACCTGTATTGATGGTCTTCTTAATCACCGTAGCAATTTGTCCCTTGAGCATAGAGTTCAGGACCTTGACCATCAGGATCAAACAGGTGCACAGGACCAGCAAGGAGAGGGCCAGGAGAATGAATCCAATGGTCAGGTCAGAGAGACCGACATCCACAAGTGCGTGTTTGCCTGTGGGAACCGGAGCAGCCACCCGTCATCATCTTTCTCTTCCTCTTCATCACTTAACCCAGAAACAGTGTTCTACCCAGCACTAGCTCTTACAGAAAGTGGTTGTAATTCAGCGATTTACACAGTCCTCCCCAAAAGATCTCAGGAGATATTGAAATTAAATACAAATAACATATAGCCCTGGTCCCACACAGATTTTATAAAAAGCCATTTTGGATTTCTAAAAAGACTTAAAATGTGAGGACATGAGGGTTAACTGAACGATTTCCTACTCACACTTTGCAATGTTCTGTTTAGATGTTGTGCTCATGAGGGTCCAGGACGTGTTCCCATTGGTCCAGGAGAAGCTGGGAGAGGTACAGTTTTCTGAGGGAACAGTAACGTTTCTTAATGCCTAGATGACACAATAAAGGAAAAAAAGCTTGTTATTGAAAATGGCATTTTGGAAAATTCGATTTTACTGCACATGGCCTACTAGCCAATGAATCCTCACTTTCCCCGTCTTCTCTACTCCACCTTCCCCATAATGCTTAAAAGGCCTTCTGTCTCTGTGCTTGGTCCATAGACCATGGAGCATCTAAAGTCCAGACTCTGGGTTACTTCTGAAGGTCAGCTGGGCTGCGCTCAGCCTGAGCACTGTTACCCTGGAATGGGGACCTGAGCATCACTTGCTTTAGCTCTGTCTTAGAGAAGCATTCTGCTCCACAGAGTCTGAGGTAGAACTAAGGCAGGGTGAGGAGAGCTTTGGTATAGAGCTGATATTTACCACATATTTTGCTGTTTTACACCAAGTCTTTATCAGGCTCTTGTTTTTGGCTGCCTCATTTCCCATAGCAATTTCATTTATGACTTTTTTATCCAGCTGGAAAAGCAACACACATGAGGAAAGAGTTAGCTTGTTCCTCACCTATAATTTGTGACTGAAAAGTTACTCTCCCAGGGGCTCCAGTGCACAGAAGACAAAACCCGGATGTATATAAAAGGGAGACAGATTGTGCTCGTTCCCCAAGGACCTCACTTCTACATGGGACTGTCTCATATTAACCTGACCCCCATCAGGTCAGATAGACCCTTTTGCCCTATTCTGGGGGGCCAGTACCACCAGCTCCTTGAAGCCTTGAAGGGGCTCGCATTTGGTCATCATATCTCCCAGTGCCTGGTTCAGAAAGGCAACAAAGCAACCAACAAAACAGTGATTGGGCCCCAGATGGCAGAATGGGGGTGCTGAAGAACACAACTGCCAATGTGGAGGACCAAGCAAGCCCTTTAGCTCCACTCCCTCAAATAAAATGGGGGAGTCAGAGCAAGGAAAGGCATGTCTAACCAGCACTACAGATTGGGGGAAGAGACTTAGAGCTCTGCTGTCACAGGAACCTAGTCCACCACTGGCACCATTTCATACTCATATTAAAATCAGAGGGAGTCTTGATGCTCACCCGGATAATGAGTTTGGTGAAGGGATCTGTGATGACTTTCAGGAGGTCAGGGACATTTTCCTCGCTATTGATATTAAAGGTTTCCACGATGGGATCGGTGAGGTGGTAGAGGTAGCCAGTGACCACCTCCACGGGCAGCAGCACCAGCACTAACAACCAGTTAAAGTAATCGTGGACAGTCGCTCCAGCAAAAGCCCTAAAGCAGGGAGAAAAAAGCAAAGCAATTAATGTGATGGGTTTTTTTCACTCTGAAATTATACCCCCCCATCTTTTCTTATGGCCCAATAGCATTCCATCACAATCACATGCCATAAACAATGTCTTAGGCCAGATTTTAACTATTCTTCTTAATCTTAATGAAATCATTATCAATTCAAGGTTATTGAAATCGCAGCTGAATTATGTGAACTTCTGAGTAGTTATTCCACACTCTGAAAGAACCACTGGAAGAGCAAGATGAGTATCTAGAGCAGAGTAAAGATTCTCACCTTTATAAAATACAGTTACAGCAGTGATTAAAAAAAAAGCAAACAAAGCTACCTACCTGTGGAACCCATTTCTGTCTCCAGCCTGCATGAGGGCCACGATGGTCTTGGTCACTGGAGTCCCAATACTGGCTCCTATGATGATGGGAATGGCTGCCTTTACTGTCAGCACTGTCAAAGGAAAAAAAGAAAATGAAAATAAAATAGGGAAATTCGTAGGGAAAAGCTTCAACAAGCCAAGGAATTAACTTAGCAAAAAGTTAGGGAAACTATGAAGACCAAGAAAGAGGAATCTTTTCTACAATGTCTCCAACCAGTCAGTCACCCAGTCTTTGCTTGAAGATCTGGGTGAAGAACAACTCCCTACAGCGGCAACCAGGTGCCCACAGCTCTAAGTGGGGCAGGGCAACTGGACCTTTACCCATAGCAAAAAACGAGACCACTGGCAGCAATGTTGGGATATGTGGGCATGGCTCGTATCGAGACTGTAGCAAGAGCTCTGTCCCAAGCTTGGAAGGATGGAAAATCGGGGAGATGATGACTCTGGGGCACATAGGGAACAATTCCACAGTTCTAAAATTTGGCATGAAGTTCTTTCAAGAGATCCAGTTTGGCATAGGGACTGGGGCACTGGGGGAGAGGGGAACGTGCTGACTCACGTGAAGAGGATACCAGGCTGACAACAATGGATGTAGAGGTGAGGAAACTCTGCACCAGGACTGTCAACAGCATGCCAATCATCAAGCCAGCCACAGGGTTGTTCAACACTGAACCATCTTGGAAAATCTTCCCAGCCATTTTCCCTGCAAAGAGAATGGAAAATTTTAAATTATACATGGTTATATTAGGGACTTCTGGGCCATAGACCAAAGTTAGAGGCCCCTGTGGGGGAAGGAGGAGTGAAGAAGAGTCACTGGCTGCTGAGGAAGGCAATGTGGCAGAGGACAGTGAGGGCTGAATTTGCTTAGAGCGGGGATTGACACATAAATGATCTAGAAATGCCTATTCCCTTTCCTGATATGGGTTATTAGAGGAAAGAGAGAGACAGACACAAAAGGAGGGAGATTGGGAAGAATCTGTGGAGAGTGGACTTTAAGGAAGGTCCACCGGAAGCTGATTTGGACAAAAACGACCCCATTTTTCTAGTTGCTTTCCGGGGACAAATTTGACTTCTCACTCTTTCCACTTGAAACCATTTCTGTTGCCAACACAACATCTAACATCCAAATATGCATCTAACACAGATGCCAATCTCTGAATCCAAAGCTATGATTCAGACATCAATGCAAAGATACAGAGGGTCACCCTCAACGCAACTTTTATCTGATGACCTAAGGTGCCCAACTATCACATTCTTCCACACAAATTTTTGATTCCTATTCCCTAAAGTGTCTTTTCCCCAAAGACTAGAGTGTAAGTAGGGAAGAGGGAAGAGAGAAGGGCAGAAAGAATGGAGAAGCATCTACGTCTCTGGAGTGGATGAAAAGATGAGACAGCTTGGCCAGGAAGAGTTTAAGAAAGGGGACATTACTTGGGTTGAGTTGGCCAGTTGGTTGGCTCCATGCTGAACCAAAATCAACTCTTAAGCTACAAAAGCCACGCAGAAACTTTTGATCTGTGTTGATATCGCGTCTCATACCTCCAACCAGTAGGAAAGCGCTGCCGAGAACATCCAAGGAACATACAAAGAAGTAGAGAAATCCCAGGAGGAGGATCCCTTTTCCGAACTCTCTGAAGACAGCAATTATTTTCCCTGTGGTGTCTTTCTCTGCAAAAACAAAGAGGAAGAGAATAAGCTTTTATTCAACATTTACTCTGTGCCAGCCCCTGTGCTAAAAGCTATACAAATTGCTTTAGTTATTGTGTCCATATATGTACAGCTTGCTCTTGTTCAGGTGCACATACACACACACACACACACACACACACACACACACACACACACACACAAAGGATCTGGCATTTTCTGGAATCTTGTCCCATCTCTTTCTAGCCAGGAGAAGGCAGGCTGCGGTTTTGCTTTTGTAAATGTTCCAATGATGCTAGCCAGCTCTAGGAGGCTCAGCCCTTAGCTGCTGTTAATCCTGCCCCAGCTCTTCTCTGAGGCCAACAATGCCTCATCTTCCTGAGTTCAAATTGGATCTCAGAGGCTTACTCGTTGTATGACCTTGGGCAAGTCACTTCTTCCTTACCTCATTTCCTTATCTATACACATGGTCACTACAGAAAATGGCAAAGCATTCTAGGCTCTGTCAGGAAAATTGCAGAGAGAACTGAACAATAACAGAAGGGGAGCTGGCGTTACCTGACCACTTGATCCCTGAGTCCCTAAAGTCAGGAACATCCTGTAGGTCTTGCTCCTCCACTGGCTCTTCCACCACTGTCTCCTCCATCAATGCAATTTCACAAAAAGATGACAGAACTTCTATCTTACTTATAGGAGAATGGGCATTATCTGCCAAAGAAAGTAAAAAACCATCAGGAATAAGGTCCATTTCCCCAGGGGAGGAGAGGAAGATGGCAATGGGATGAGAGAACAGTACTCACTGCTAGGGCTTCTTTTATCTAACTTTGTCTTTTCCAGATATAGTGGATCTTCAGTGCTCTTCTTAGCATCACAGTGGGAGTTTTCCAATGGAGATAGAGGTGGAGTTGCCATGGTCTGAATAATGAAATTTAAAACAAAATATGCATCACCATTTTAGATCACCATGGACCGCAGAACAATTAATCACACAATAATAGCATCAACAAAACAAAAACCAAAAAATAAGTTCTAGAGCTCATTAAAACTCATTAAAAAACAAAGAAACAAATGGGGCCATTTTGTAAATTTCATCCATACATTTGGCTGTGCTATTAAATCATCCCTTCTCCCTGCATTCATCCTTTCTTTCCTCCTGCCCCAACTTCATAATAAATCACTAATCCTGGTCTTAGTCATTGCCCTCCTGGATTCCTCGACTCTTCCTCATTAATGTCTAACGTGTAAGTGTCTCATTCAAGTATCATTTTACAGATGAAGGAACTGAGGCTACTGCAGAAGGAGTCCCAATATCTTCCAGATGGGAAATAGCAGATCTTCTGCCTCCACAGCCAGCCCCATTCCTACTCCTAACTTCTGCTCCCTCTGGCCATCCTTGCCATCAACACTGCATTAAAATTTTGGATCCTTTCTCTGTTGGCATTAATTAGCCCACTGCCCTCACCTACAGAAGCCTGGACCTTCTGCACCCTTCTAAAAAGCAAGGGGATCAATCCTTCCCATGTGCCTATTCCCATATAAAAACTGCCTCCCCATAAGCCTGATAATTGACCCACATCAAAGCCCCAAAGCTACTGAAAAGTGATAGCTCTATGACTCCATTTTTTTTTCCTGCTGAGGCAATTGGGACTAAGGGACTTGACTAGGGTCACACAGATAGGAAGTGTTAAGTGTGGGAGTACACATGTGAACTCAGATCCTCTTGATTTCAGGGCTGGTGCTCTGATCCACTGAGCCTCCTAGCTGCCATTCTTCCATTCAGAAAAAAACCCTCCTTCCAGGGAGAGCAAATAGCCAACCATCCCTTCCCCACAAGCCCTGATCCCCCCTCAGGATAACCTTGTGAAATCCCTGGGGATCTGGGCTGTGGGCACACTCTGCCCACTCAATAGACAGCAGAGAGAAATATGTGGATGTCTAATAAATAGCCTGTGCTTCTTTAATTTCAAGAGCTAAAGAATCAAAAGCTGAAATTTAGTGATTAGTGAAAACTGATTAGTGAAAACCCCAATTGCCTCAGGGGAAAAAAAAGAAATCTGGTGATTAAAAAAGGAGGTAGGGAGGTGCCACAGTGGATTGAATGCTAGGCCTGGAGTCAGGAAGACAACTTCCTGAATTCAAATGTAGTTCCAACCACCAGCTTTGTGACCTTGGGCAAGTCACTTAATGCTGTTTGCCTCAGTTTCCTCATCGGTAAATTGAGCTGGAAAAGAAACCCAACAACACCCTGCAGTAGTTTTACCATAAAACCCACAAATGGGTGAAAGAACGCTCAGATCAGACAGAAGCCGACTGGGCTAAAATTTTTAAACCTCCCTTTGTGCTCTCCAGAAATGCTAGAGGATACCAGGAACCCTCTCGGCCAGCAAGAAGTAGAGCTTTATGTAGAAGAAAAAAAAAATAGAAAGAACTTTTGGATGACTAGGAGAGAAAGGAGAAGCTTTGTCCTGCACCAAAGGTCTCCAGGAGGAAGCAGTGCTTTCCTTTCTCCCTGCCGAATCCCGGCAGGGACGGCCCAGGTTGGCTAGGGGCAGCTGAAGGAAGGCCAAACTCCAGCCTAGCTTACCTGTGGTCTGAGGGTTCTGTCCAAGGTGCTTAAAGTGGCCCAGATGTGAGCTGTAGTGGGCGCTGGCTTCTCGGCACAGGGCAGGGGGGGCAGTCCAGGGAAGGGGCCCACAGACTCTCACCCTCGTTCTCGATCACCAGGGTCCCTTCTCTTTCCAATCCTTAGCCCGGCTACAGGAGCCAGGAGCTCGATTCAGCCCACTGAGAGTTGTGGATACTTCGGTGCCAGTCTCTCCGGAGGCCCAGGAACGTTGCTTCAGAAGAAGGGAAGGAGACGCCAAAGGAGCTTCTTCTTCTGCTCTGGCTTCATGCACCTGGAGGAACGCTTTTTATAGCACTACTGAGAAGGCGTGGGTGGGAAGCCTGGCTGATTAGGGCCCTCTGGACAAAAGCCGACACCATTTACCACCTCAGCTCGTGTTCTCACCTCCTAGAACCCCCCCAGCCACCATCAGCCCATTTCCAAGGGAACTTTTTCCTCAGGTTCTCATTCATTTTGCAGAAAGAAATGCAAACTAGGGAGAAGCAGAGCAGGGGGTCCAGTGCATTAAAAGGTTGATATGTAATGAGCACCCATTGGTCTTTATTGGGGTTCAATCAAGAATTTCAAGACTTTGGGCTGATCACTTGGTTCACCCTTCACTTTAGTATCTTTTTCACTCAAGGCACATCACTGAACTTCCTAGTGGCCCACACCATTGTCTAACTATCCAAGTTGAAGAGGTGTCAACTAGCCTTGGTGGGCAAGTCCTTCATCCTCCATTCCCTTTATTGATGAGTTCACAGGTCTAGTCCCAAAACAGCCTTCCAAACAACCCAAACAAAACCAGCCTCGGAAAAGAAATGCTGCACCTAGATAGCAAACTCTATCACATTGCTTGTCATCTAGGAGAGGGGAAGGGAGAAAAAGTACAGCTCAAAATCTTATAAAATTAAATGTTGAAAATTATGTTTACATGTTATTGGAACAAATAAACTACTACGGGAGAGAAGGGGGCTGGAGAGGGAATCTGGAGTTGCAACAGAAGTATCTTCCTAGCCTCCATGGGACTTCTATTATATGTACTTACTCCCTACCCAACAGCTTTGCAGCTCAGAGCTCCTGCCGGGACTGCTGGCACTATCTGTGACTTCCAGGCTGATTCCTCTTTCACTTCAAGCCACCAGTCAGAAAGGACCAAACTGTCCTGGTCAGTAGAGGCTTCCCTTCTCCTCAAGGAGTTGCAGGACCAATCTATCATCTTCCAATTCTGGAAGAATCCCCAGTGATAAATCACAAAACCCTCCCTGGGCCTGATCTGCACCTACTGTCGTTCCACATTATTCCTCCAGACTGGGAAATGTGAACTGCAACATTCAAATGCACAGTGGTGACATTGGCTCAATTAGTGAAGAGAATCTATGAAGCAAACTGTAGATCATACTTTGATATTGAGGAGAGAACTTGATTGAGTGCTATTATTGTTCTGTTGGAACAGAGGACTTTTAGTGTTTATCTAGTACTTGTCTTAACCCTTCAATAACAATTTCAGAGAGAATTTGAGGGGGAGGAAGGATGAGTATGTGAGGTTAAGTGTCACCCAATTAATCAATCAACAACTTTTCCTTTAAACAACATCCTCTTCAGATGGGAAACCATTTTTCCCCATTTAGCCATCAGTTATTCTTTCAGCACTGTGTGTTAACTAAGTTAACTACGGACTATGCATGTGCTATTTTCTATTCTTGTACATAATCACTAAAGTCCTTCAAAGGTCAGCTCAAAAATAGCCTTTTACTTGAAACTTTCCTTGAACTTTCTGTCTCTCTCTGTCTTTCTCTCTATATCTGTCTGTCTGTCTGTCTTTCTCTGTCTCTCTCTGTCCTCCCTTCACCTGTTCCTCCCCCCGACATGAATCACTAACAAGATACAAATACTATTATTAGGAAAATCTAGGTGCTGCACTGCATATAATGCTGCACTTGGAATGAGGAAGGCTTTCATATCTAATCTCTGACACATAATAGTTTGGGATCCTGATTTCCTCAGTTCCTTAACTATAAAATGAGCTGGAAGAGGAGATGCAAACCACTCTAGGATCTTAACCAAGAAAACCCCAGATGCAGTTATAAAGAGCTGGGCATGACTGTACAAACAACAATATTATTGGTAGAGTAAAATTGGGCAAAAAGTGGGTAAGAACTATAAACTTGGGGGCTCCCTATGGAATAGTAGAATAAACACTGGATCTAAAGTTAGAGCACTTGATCCTCACTTTCTCTGTGACTTTGGAGAACACTTATAGCTCACAGGTGTACAGCATTTACTATGTTCGAGGCACTGTTTTAAAAACTTTACAAAAATCTCATTTGATTCTTACAAAACCCCGAAGTCATTCCCATCTGATCATCCTCAAAGTTTCTATTACTTCAGTGTATTTCACGTTGCTTGAATTTGTGTACAGTTATCCAGGTTTTTCTGAAAACATCCTTCTCATCATTTTTCATAGAGCAATAATATTCTATCAGAATCACATGACACAATTTATTCATCCATTCCCCAATTGATGGGCATCCCCTCAGTTTCCAGTTTTTTGTTCCGAGAAGAGAGCTGCTGTAAAGAGCAGTAATTTGGGGGACATATAATTAAGGCTCAGTATGAGTGATTTACTTCTACTGCCAAGTGTCAACTTGTAGAACTATACTAAGTGCAGGTAAAGTAAATAACCTTTATCTTATCAATTCCACTGAGTTAACACCTTCTTTTAAGTAGACTTTTCAAAAGTTCTGGCTCACTACATCACCCACATTCCTTTGTTTTTGAACATAGATAGGCATGCCCTCCCTGACTTCTTAGGAACGTGAGAGCCCCGAAAATTAGAGCCCAAAGTATACTACACACAAGGTGTTAACTCAGTGGAATTGAGAAGACAATGGGTATCTAGTTTACATGTACTTAGTATACTTCTACAAGTTAACACCTTGTAGGATTAAATCAATCCTACTGAGCCTTAAGTATATTTCTCCAAAGTTGCTGCTCTTTACAAGCTGCTGAAAATATTTTTGTAGAACTTATAGGTTCCTTTTCTCTCCTAAAAAATTTCATTCAGGATTCATGCCTACTAGTGGTTTTGCCAGTTTTAATGATTTTATAGCCCTTTGGGCAAGGTTCATGTTATTAAAAAGGGGATTCTTACAGGGACTAGATGACTTATAATGTTTCTCTCAGCTCTGAAATTCTATGATTCTAGTAGTGATGTAACCTACTTTCTCTGATGCCTCAGTTACTTGCAGGGCTCACAGTAGGTTAGCACTTGGTAGGTGCTTGACAAATATTAGTTGAATGAATAAAGAAAGTAGTAAATCTCCTTTCATTTAGCACTGGCCCCAAGAAAGAAATGAAAATGTTCTCATAGTTTTATACATCTTATCTTTCATTTATTCAGCAAAGAGTTAGTAAGAATCAGCTATGTGCAAAGTCCTCTATTAGACACTGGGTAAATGAAAGTAAAATGACAAATGAAAGCAAATGAGTTTTAAAAATATAATAAATAAATAAAAAGGCTTTCTTTCAATGAGCTTACATACTACTGAAATTTTGCTATGAATTTTGACTAAAAAAAAACAGAAAACAAAAACAAAAACAAGGTTTTGTATTCCTTCACTGAAAGTAGCCTCATATTTCACCACTAATTTTTCTCTAGCAGTTCTTGCTCTGGGTCGGTGAATTTTTAAAATAAAATAAATTATTGATTTATGACATTTCAATGTAATCAATTTCTTTTGTAATCCTATGTGTTCTGTTTTATCTATTTACAAATATTATTTGGAGAAAGAATACATAGATTGACCAAAAGGTCCATAAAACACACAAAAAAAATAAGAATGGCTAATTTAAGGGGAAGCAAGGTGGCAAAGTACAATGAAGAAGACATGAGTTCAAATCTTATGTCAATTAATTCCCATAATTCTGGAGAAATAATAAGGAGGGACAGAAGAGAAAACCAAATAGGTGTCTGAAACATAGGATATGGCCCATGCTGAGGAAGCTGAGGGCAAGTGGCTTGCTCACTATTGTCCCCAAAATACCCAAAACAAACAAAAAACAATCACAATTCCAGGTAGGATATTGTTGGAAAAAGACACTAGACTAGAAGGCAGAAGAACAGAATTCCGATTTTAGCTCTGCTACATATCATGGCAACTCATGCAGTTTTTTTCATTTGTGGTGGTCAGTTTCTTCATTTATAAATTCAGAGAACTGGACAAGATCTATGAAGCCCCTCCCTCAATTCCTTCCTTTCTCTCATTTCCTTCTTTTCCTTCCCTCCCTGTATTCTTTTTTCTTTCTTTTAGGAGCAGACTGGATCATCTGTAAAGCCCCTTCCTTCTGTCTCTGTCTCTCCCTTTTTGCTTTTTTTTTTCTTTATTCTTTCTCTCAACATAATTCATAAAACAATGTATATTAAAAATAAATAAACTTTTAAAAGTAAAGATATGTCAGAGTTTAATTACTCCAACTTTGGCTATCTGTTAACTAAAATGGAGATGTTTGAATTCCTGTTCATCTATGATAAAGGGTAAGTCCTGATCAAAATAGAAAGTGAAAAAAAAGGAAGATACTCTATCATCTCTGAAGTTCCTTTCTTCTTTTTTCTATCCTGTCTTCCTCCATACCAGTGAGTTATCCTATCTCATTCAGATTGGAAGTGTAACAGCCACTCACTGTTCACCTGAGCCTGGTGTCCCTCCTTGGGCATGGTGGTTTTCCACTTCTGCAGGCTCATCCTATTGAAGCCAGGCTTAATGGAGACACCCGATGGGCTCATGAGCTTTGTAACACCTTAGAACTTCAGGGCTCCAAGGATCCACCAGCCTCGGCTCCCTAGGAGCAAGGACTACACATGTCAACCAACAAACACAGCCAGTTCCTCTCCCCTTTAACAATCTAGGAGTGCTAGTTCTCCTGAGATGAGCTTCAACTCCTTTTTGGACTTAAAAGTGTCTTACTTGCCTCTTTCTTGATCAAATGAACTTATTTTTCATACTGAGAAAAGAACTTCCTAGTTCCTCTAAATATCAATGTCTGTGCACCTTTAAACTACATAAATACCAAATTAAGATAACTTTTGTCAAAAATTACACTTCTTCTGTTCTATAGTACTGATGTTTTTAATGAACTACTTTTTATAGCTTTAATCAAAATAATCTTTCATAGTAAAATTATCATTTAATTCAGTGATTACTTATTTCTCTAATGCAATTGTGGCTTTTTTCATTAGGAAAAACACAACTTTCTTAACAGGATTATGCTCAAAAATGTTTGTAATGAAATTTTTTGATTTGGTACTTGAGGGTGACAATGGGCATGTGTGTGAATGGAAACCGGCCCATGACTTATTGCTTTCTTCCATACAAGGGTAAGAAAACATATGGATGTTTAGTATTTTTTTTCCATTGTATAGGACACTGTCAACTATTGACAGTCACTCTAAAGAAGCTGGAAATAAGCAATGTTTGGGGTTTGGTCTTGTGTGATTGTTATTTTTTTTCTATTTTTAGAGAAAAGATTAAATTTGAAATATCAAACTAACAAGTTCCAGTAAAGTTCCTTGAAAAGCAAAAAAAAAAGTTACAATCCTTCAGGGATATCTGAGCATGGAACTCTAAGGGGGGAAAAATCAAATAACTTCTGTGATCCATTCTTCTTGACCAATCAGTTCAAGCACAATGTCTTTCCAAAAACATGTCAAAGCATACCAAGTACACAGATCACAGGAATAATGCAAATGGAAAAAGACAAAGTGTAAAGGAGATCAAAGAGGTACTTAGGTTCTGTATTTATAGTATGCTTACGAACAAGTATAAAAGATAGTATAAAAGATGAACATGAGAAGAAAATGGCAAACCACTCCAATATCTCTGTCAAGAAAATCTCAAATGGAGTCATGGAGAATTGCGACACAACTGAAAAAGTCACAGTAACAAAATGGGTGTTTTCTATTGTTTACCCCACAAATACATAGGGAGTTTACTTCAAACTTTATTAGTAAACTTGTTTACAATACTTTTTCATTGGTCGTGTGTCCTATAAAATGTTCCATATAGGTTTCATTTATTATATATATCAATTGTATGAGAATATATACATGGTGCAATATTGAGGCATCTTATTTTCTTTAATGTTTTAATAATTTGTATATAAAGTTGTGATTTAATTTATCTCCTCTTGACCCTCAGATATATTGTGTTTTTTGAGATTTAATTTTAAAGTTTTCTGGAGGGGCAGCTAGGTGGCCCAGTGGATAGAGCACCCACCTTGAATTCAGGAGGACCCCAGTTCAAATCTGGTTTCAGACACTTAACACTTCCTAGCTGTGTGACCCTGGGCAAGTCACTTAACCCCAGCCTCAGGGAAAAAAAAGTTTTCTGTAGTTTCACTTTGTGCAATAACTTTTCATAAGGTACATTATTTTTGTAATTCAAAAGCTTGAAAGATATATTAAGAATATGTAAATAATCTTTATCAATAAAGATGATAAAAACAATTTTTACTCTATCCTACAACATAGGTGTTTCTCATATTCTTGAAAATTTTTTTCTAAAAAAACTTATAACTTCCACCTTCCACCTGAAAAGTATAGCTAAAAAAAGAAGTAAGTAAATATCATCCATATCTAGAGAAAAAACCATGGACACTGAATGTGGATTCAATTGATCAGATTTCTATTGTATAATGTTACAAATATGCAAACGAGAGAGAAGCAGAGCAGGGGGTCCAGTACATTAAAAGGTTTATTTGTAATGAGAATCTGTTGGTGTTTATGTGGGGCTCAATCAAGAATTTCAAGACTTTGGGCAGATCACTTGGTTCACCCTTCACTTTAGTATCTTTTTCACTCAAGGCACATCACTGAACTTCCTAGTGGCCCACACCATTGTCTAACTATCCAAGTTGAAGAGGTGTCCACTAGCCTTGGTGGGCAAGTCCTTCATCCTCCATTCCATTTATTGATGAGTACACAGGTATAGTCCCAAAACAGCCTTCCAAACAACCCAAACAAAAACAGACTCGGAAAAGAAATGCTGCACCTAGATAGCAAACTCTATCACATTGCTTGTCATCTAGGAGAGCTGGAGGGGAGAAAAGTGTAGCTCAAAATCTTAAAGAAGTGAATGTCGAAAATTATCTGTACATGTCATTGGAAAAAATAAATATTGGAGAGGGAATCAAGAGTTGCAACAGAAGAATCTTCTTAGCTTCCATGGGACTTCTATCATATGTACTTATTCCCTACCCAACAGCTTCAGAAAGGACCAAACTGTCCTGGTCAGTAGAGGCTTCCCTTCTCCTCAAGGAGTTGCAGGACCAATCTATCATCTTCCAATTCTGGAAGAATCCCCAGTGATGAATAATAAAACCCTCCCTGGGCCTAATCTGAACCTACTGCCCTTCCACATTATTCCTCCAGACTGGGAAATGTGAACTCCAACATTCAAATGCACAGTGGTGACCTTGGCTCAATTAGTGAAGACAATCTATGAAGCAAATTGTAGATTGAGTCCCATTATTGTTCTATTGGAACACTTGACTTCTAGTATTTATCGAGTACTTGTCTTAACCCTGCAATAACAATTTCAGAGAGAATTTGAGGGGGAGAAAGGATGAGTATGTGAGGTGAAGTGTCACCCAACTAATCGATCAACAACTTTTCCTTTAAACATCATCATTTCAGATGGGAAGCCATTTTTCCCCATTTACCCATCAGTTATCATTCTTTCAGCACTGTGTGTTAACTAAATTAACTAAGGACTATGGATGTGCTATTTTCTATTCTTGCACATAATCACTATAGTTCTTCAAAGGTCAGCTCAAAAATAGCCTTTTACTTGAAACTTTCCCTGACCTTTCTATCTCTCTCTGTCTTTCTCTCTGTGTGTGTCTCTCTGTCTGTCTGTCTGTCTTTCTCTGTCTCTCTCTGTCCCCTCCCTCCATCTATCGCTGCCCCAGACATGAATCTCTAACAAAGGACAAATACTATTATTGGGAAAGTCTAGGTGCTGCACTGCATATAATGCTGCACTTGGAATGAGGAAGGCTTTCAAATCTAATCTCAGACACATAATAGTTTGGGATCCTGATTGCCTCAGTTCCTTAACTATAAAATGAGCTGGAAGAGGAGATGCAAACCACTCTAGGATCTTTACAAAAACCCCAGATGAAGTCATAAAGAGTTGGGCATGCAAAAAGTTATCAAACTGTGCATACCCTTTGACCCAGCAGCGCTACTACTGGGATTATATCCCAAAGAAATACTAAAGAGCGGAAAGAGACATATATGTGCCAAAATGTTTGTGGCAGCTCTTTTTGTTGTAGCTAGAAACTGGAAGATGAATGGATGTCCATCAGTTGGAGAATGGTTGGGTAAATTGTGGTATATGAAGGTTATGGAATATTATTGCTTGGTAAGAAATGACCAGCAGGAGGAATATAGAGAGGCCTGGAGAGACTTACATCAACTGATGCTGAGTGAAATGAGCAGAACCAGAAGATCACTGTACACTTCAACAACAATACTGTATGGGGATGTATTCTGATGGAAGTGGAAATCTTCAACATAAAGAAGATCCAACTCACTTCCAGTTGATCAATGATGGACAGAGGTAGCTGCACCCAGAGAAGAAACACTGGGAGGGGAATGAAAATAGTTAGCACTAATATCTGTCTGCCCAGGTTGCATGTACCTTCGGATTCTAATGTTTATTGTGCAACAAGAAAATGATATTCGCACACATGTATTGTACCTAGACTATATTGTAACACATGTAAAACGTATGGTATTGCCTGTCGTCGGGGGGAGGGAATAAAGGGAGGGGGGGTAATTTGGAAAAATGAATACAAGGGATAATATTATAAAATATATATATATATATATATAATAAAAAAAAAGTCTTCGGAAGACTTACATAGATTAATGCAGAATAAATGACAAAATATGAAAAATAATTTATATAGTAATGACAGTGTAAACGAAAATATCTTTGAAAAACTTAAGAGTTCTGACCAATGTAATTATCACTAAGATTCCAGATTATTGAAGATGGAGTTTCTACCCACTTCCTGACTTAGAAATTATTGACTGAAGATGACAAATAATAAGATATATTTCTGCCAAAAAAAAAAAAAAAAAAAAAAGAGTTGGGCATGACTGTACAAACAACAATATTATTGGCAGACTAAAATTGGGCAAAAAGTGGGCAGGAATTATGAACTTTGGGCCTCCCTGTGGAATGGGAGACTAAACTCTGGATCTAAAGTTAGAGCACTTGGTCCTAACTTTCTCTGTGACTTTGGAGAACAGTTATAGCTCACAGGTATACAGCATTTACTATGTTCTACATACTGTGTTAAAAACTTTACAAACATCTCATTTGATTGTTACAACATACCAAAGTCATTCCCTTCTGATCATCCTAGAAGTTTACTATCACTTCAGTGTATTTCACTTTGCTTGCATTTGTGTACAATTATCCAGGTTTTTCTGAAAACATCCTGCTCATCATTTTTCATAGAGCAATAATATTCTATCAGAATCACATGACATAATTTATTCATCCATCCCCCAATTGAGGGGTATCCCCTCAGTTTCCAGTTTTTTGTTCTGAGAAGAGAGCTGCTGTAAAGGGCAGGAACTTTGGGGACATATAATTAAGGCTCAGTATGAGTGATTTAATTCTACTGCCAAGTGTCAACTTGTAGAAGTATACTAAGTGCAGGTAAAGTAAATAACCTTTATCTTATCAGGTCCACTGAGGTGTTAAACCTTATTTTGAATATATTTCTCTAAAGTTCTGGCTCACTACATCACCCACATTCCTTTGTTTTCGAACATAGGTAGGCATGCCCTCCCTGCCTTCTCAGGGAGGTGGGAACCCCCAAAATGAGATCACAAAAAGGTGTTAACTCAGTGGAATTGAGAAGACAATGATTACCTACTTTACATGTACTTAGTATAGTTCTACAAGTTGACACTTTGTTGTAGGATTAAATCCATCCTACTGAGCCTTAAGTATATTTCTCCAAAGTTGCTGCTCTTTACAAGCTGCTGAAAATATTTTCGTAGGACCTATAGGTCCCTTTTCTTTCTTAAAAAATTTTATTCAGGATTCATGTCTACTAGTGGTATTGCTAGGTTAAAGGATATAAATGATTTTATAGAACTTTGGGCAAGGTTCATATATTAAAAAAAAAAAAAAACAGATCCTTACAGGGACAAGATGACTTATTATGTTTCTCCCAGCTCTGAAATTCTATGATTCTAGTAGTGATGTAACCCTGCTTTCTCTGATGCCTCAGTTACTCGCAGGGCTCACAGTAGCTTAGCACTTGGTAGGTGCTTGACAAACATAGTTGAATGAATAAAGAAAGAATTAAATCTCTTTACATTTAGCACTGGCCCCAAGAAAGAAATGAAAATGTTCTCATAGTTTTATACTTGTTACCTTTAACTGATTTCAATTCAACAAAGAATTACTTAAACATAAGTGCAAAACCCTCTATCAGACACTGGGAAAACCAAAGTAAAATGACAAATGAAAGTAAATAAGAGTAAAATGAAATGAAAGTAAAAAGGCCTTCACTCAATGAGTTTCCATTCTAATGAAATTCTGTTATGAATTTTGACTTTAAAAAAAACAACCTTATCTATTCCTTCACTTAAAGTAGCCACACATTTCACCACTAATTTTCCTCCAGCAGTTCTTATTCTGGGTCTGTGAATTTCTAAAATAAAATAAATTATTGGATCACTGCCTCTTAATGTAATTGATTTTTCTTGTAATTCTATGGGTTCTATTTTATATATTTTCAAGTATTCTTCGGAACAGAATCCATAATTGCCCCAAAGGTCCATAAAACACAAAATGATTAAGAATGGCTGATTCAAGGGGAAGCAAGGTGACAAAGTACACTCAAGAGGACATGAGTTCAAATCTTATCTCAGATAATTCCTAGAATGCTAGAGGAAAAAGGAGAGAGAAGAGGAAACCAAGTAGTTGTCCAAGCAGTAGGACAGGGGCCATGCTAAGGAAGCCAAGGGCAAGTCACTTGACCCCTATTGCCCCCCAAATATCTAAAACAAACAAACAAAAAAGAATCACAATTCTAGGTAAGGTATTTTTGGAGAAAGACACTAGTCTAGAAGGCAAAAGAACACAATTCGGATTTTAGTTCTGCTACATACCATGGGACCTCATGCAGTTTTTTCATCTGTGGTGCTCAGTTTCTTCATTTATAAAATCAGAGGACTGGACAAGATCTATGAAGTTCCTCCCTTCCTTTTTTTTCTTTCCTTCCTTCTTTCCATCTCTCTCTTTTTTCTTTCTTTATTTTAGGAGTAAACAGGATCATCTGTAAAGCCCCTTCCCTCCTTCTCTCTCTATCTCTCCTTTTTTTCCCCTTTTTTTCCTTATTCTTTCTCTCAACATAATTCATTAAACAATGTGTATTAAAAATAAACTTTTAAAAGTAATGATATGTCAGAGTATAATTACTCTAGGTTTGGCTATCTGTTAACTAAATGTTTGAATTCCTGTTCATCTATTGTAAAGGATAAGTCCTGATCAAAATAGTAAGTGAAAAAAAAAAGAAAAGGAAAATACTATATCATCTCTGAAGTTCCTTTCTTCTTTATTTTCTTTCCTGGCTTCCTTCCTCCATACCAGTGAGTTATCCTATCTCATTCAGATTGGAAGTGTAACAACCACTCACTCTTCACCTGAGCCTGTTGGCCCTCCCTGGGCTGCCTGGTGGTTTCCCACGTGTGTGGAGGCTCATCCTATTGATGCCAGACTTAGTGGAGACACCTGATGGGCTCATTAACTTTGTAACATCTTAGAACTTCAGGGCTCCAAGAATCCACCAGCCTCAGCTCCCTGGGAGCAAGGATTACACGTGTCAACCAACAAATACAGCTAGAGTTTCTCCTCCCTCTAACAATCTAGGAGTGTTCTTCCTCCTGAGACGAGCTTGACTATTCTCTCATTTCAACTCCTTTTTGAAACTAAAAATGTCTTATTCGCTTCTTCCTTGATCACATGACATTATTTTTCATATTGAGGAAGAGAACTTCCTACTTCCTGTAAATATCAATGTCTGTGCACCTATAAAACTACATTTAAGACGACTCATGTCAAAAATTACAGTCCTTCAGGGATATCTGATCATGGAACTCTAAGAGGAAAAAAATAGTCAAATAACCTCTGCAATTCAGTCTTTTGAATTAGTTCAAGAACAATCTGTCTTTCTGAAAATATGTCAAAGCACACCAAGTACACAGATCACATGACCAATCCAAATGGAAAAAAAGACATAGAAAGTGTAAAGGAGAGCCAAGAGGCACTAAATTTCTGTATTTATAGTATGCTTATGAACAAGTTTAAAAGACAGTACAAAAAATGAACGGGAGAAGAAAATGGCAAAGCACTCCTCTATCCCTGCCAAGAAAATCCCAAATAGAGTCATGGAGAGTTGAGATACAACTTACAAAGTCACATTTAAAATAGGTGTTTTCTATTGTTTACCCCACAATTACATTGGGAGTTTTCTTCAAACTTTATTAGTAAAGTGGTTTATAATACTTTTTCATTGGTGGTCTGTCCTATAAAAGATTCCATATATGTTTATCAATTGTTTAAGAATATACTCACGGTGCAATATTGAAGCAGCTATTTTCTTAATGCTTGAATAATTTGTACATAAAGTCATGATTTATCTTCTCTTGACCATCAGATATTGTGTTTTTTGAAATTTAATTTTAAAGTTTTCTGAAGTTTCATTTAGCGTAATAAGTTTTCATAACATACATTATTTTTGTAACCCAGAATCTTGAAATGCATATTTAGAATATGTACTATATAGTTTATCAATAAAGATGATAAAAAAGAACATATTTTACTCTATCCTACAACACAGGCTTTTCTCCTATCCTTAAAAAATTATTTCTAGAAAAACTTATTTATTCAAAATATTTCAATTACAAGAAGGACTTAAAAATCGGTTAAATAAATTATCCATGTCCAGAGAAACAACCATGGACACCGAATGTGGATTGAAGCATAGTATTTTCTCATTTTTGTTTGTCCCTTTGCCTTTTCTTCTTCATGTTTTTTTCTATCTCTGATTTTTATTGTACAGTGTTACAAATACGGAAATGTATTTGGAAGTATTGTACATGTAAATAAAATAGAAAGAAAGTAAAAAGGAGTTGGCTAGGAACTTTTCCTATGTACACATTCTACTAAGCAAAAAGAATGGCAGTGATTGCTGAAAATTTTTTTAATGAAATTATTGTAAACATGACAAAATTTACAATATATAATACAGATGTTCTTGTTTATATTGACTATAGATTTAGATAAAGATATTTACTAATTAAATATTTCTTTCCAATGGTAGCAATATAAAACCAGAATCATAAAAGTAATTTACTATCCAATGAAAACCTATACAATTTCCTGACTCTACCTCTGTTTAGGAAGAGTTATTTAAAGTGCAAGATCAGGCTAATGCTCCCTATGACCTCAAATAGGTGACATGGGATTTGAGGAAGGCTTGTTCTTCCTCAGTCCAGGTGCCCCTTTCCTTCACACTCTTTGGAAATGGGAAATTGTTGGGAGAGAGGAGTGAGCTGGAATTAGGTGGGAGGGAATCAGAGATTCAGAAAAGAGTATGTATTTGGCAAAATGAATATAAAAAGTCATCGCTCTTATAAAGAGGCAGAGCAAAGATTTCTGAGCTGCCACAATAACGCAAGGGTTCTCCCATCCTTCCTGGTCTTCTGAGCTTTCCTTCTGTGTCTGGATACCTGGCTTGGAATTCCATAGTTGTTTCTGCAGTTTCCCCATGTCCCTCATGGCCCCTGAGGGGGATTTTACATGACTTTTCCTGATCTTCCTCCATTTCTGGACATTTCTTGTGTCTCTTGCAGCATCCGTTCAGCCTGCAGCATGACCAGCAGCTGAGGATCCCTTTTCCAACCCCTCTGAAGACAGCAATTATTTTCCCTGTGATGTCTCTTTCTGCCGAAATAAAAGGAAGTGAATAAGCTTCTATTCAACACCTACTATATGCCAGCCCCTTGCTAAGGGCCATCCAAATATTGCTTTGTTTATTGTATTCACGTATGTATAGCTTGCTCTTAGGCAGGTGCACACACACACACACACACACACACACACACACACACAGAGGATCTGGCATTTTCTGGAATCGTGTCCCATCTCTTTCTGGCCAGGAAAAGGCAGGCTGGGGTTTTCCTTTTGTAAAGAAGTTTTTGGCCCCCAAATGTTCCCCATGATGCTAGCCACCCTTAGGAAGTTCAGCTCTTAGCTGCTGTTAGTCCTGCCCCAGTTCTTCTCTATAGCCGAACAATGCTACCTGCCTCATCTTCCTGAATTAAAATCAAATCTCACATGCTTACTAATTGTATGACCCTGGGCAAGTCAATTCTTTCTTAGCTCATTTCCTTATCGATAAACAGGGTCACTACAGAAAAGGGTAAAGCATACTAGGCTCTCAGTAAAGAGAACTGAAAAATAACAGAAGGGGAGCTGGTGTTACCTGGCCACTTGATCCCTGAGTCCCTAAAGTCAGGAATATCCTGTAGGTTTTGCTCCACCACTGGCTCTTCCATCACTAGGTCTTTAATCTTTGGCTCTTCCATCAATGACATTTCACAAAAAAATGACAAAACTTCTATCTTACTTATAGGAGAATGGGCATTATCTGCCAAAGAAAGTAAAAACCCATCAGGAATAAGGTCTATTTCCCCAGGGGAGGAGTGGAAGATGGCAATGTCATGAGAGAATAGTACTCACTGCTAGGGCTTCCTTTATCTTCCTTTATCTTCTCCGGAACAGTGGATTTTCAGTGCTCTTCTTAGCAGCAGAGTGGGAGTTTTCCAATTGAGATAGAGGTGGAGTTGCCATGGTCTGAATTAATAAAATTTAAAAGAAAATATGTACCGACTGGATTTTGCATCAGGACAATTAGTCACACAACAATAGCACCAAAAAAAAAAAAAAAAAAAAAAAAAAAAAAAAAAGATGTTCTAAAACTCATTAAAAACAAACAAACAAACAAAGGGTGAACTCATGGGGCCATTTTATAAATTTAAAACTTTTATTTTCATCCATACATCTGTCTTTGCTATTAAATCATATCCCTTCTCCCTGCATTCATTCTTTCTCTTCTCCTGCCTCAAATTCATAATAAATCACTTTTTTTTGAGGCTGGGTTAAGTGACTTGCCCAGGGTCACACAGCTGGGAAGTGCTAAGTGTCTGAGACCACATTTGAACTCAGGTCCTCCTGAATTCAAGGCTGGTGCTCTATGCACTGTGCCACCTAGCTGCCCCTTCATAATAAATCACTACTCCTGGTCTTAGTCATTGCCCTCCTGGATTTCTCTACTCTTCCTCATTAATGTCTAACGTGTAAGTGTCTCATTCAAGTATCATTTTACAGATGAAGGAACTGAGGCTACTGCAGAAGGGGACCCAATATATTCCAGATGGGAAATAGCAGATCTTCTGCCCCCATAGCCAGTCCCATTACTACTCCTAAATTCTATTCCCTCTGGCCATCCATGTCATCAACACTGCATTAAAATTTTGGATCACTTTCTCTATTATAATTAACCTATTGCCCTCACCGCCTGAAGGTTGCAGCTTCTGCACCCTTCTAACACCCAAGGGGATCAACCCTTCCCATGTGCCTATTCCCCTATAAAAACTGCCCATAAGCCTGATAATTGGCCCACATCATTGCCCCACAGCTACTGAAAATTGATAGCTCTATGACTCCATTTTTTTTCCTGCTGAGGCAATTGGGACTAAAAGACTTGCCCAGGGTCACACAGGTAGGAAGTGTTAAGTGTCTGAGGTCAAATTTGAACTCAGATAGTCTTGATTTCAGGGCTGGTCCTCGGATCCACTGAGCCTCCTAGCTGCCATTCTTCCATTCAGAAAAAACCCTCCTTCCAGGTAGAGCAAATAGCCAACCATCCCTTCCCCAGAAGCTCTGATTCCCCTTCAGGATAACCTTGTGAAATCCCTGGGAATCTGGGCTGTGGGCACAATCTGCCCACTCAATAGACAGCAGAGAGAATTGTTTGGATATCTAATAAATAGCCTGTGCTACTTTAATCTCAAGACCTAAAGAATCAAAAGCTGAAATTTAGTGATTAGTGAAAACTGATTAGTGAAAACCCCAATTGCCTCAGGGGGAAAAAAAGAAATCTGGTGATTAAAAAGAGGTAGGGAGGTGCCACAGTGGACTGAATGTTAGGCCTGGAGTCAAGAAGACAACTTCTTGAATTCAAATGTACTTCCAACCACCAGCTTTGTGACCTTGGGCAAGTCACTTAATGCTGTTTGCCTCAGTTTCTTTGTCGGTAAATTGAGCTGGAAAAGAAACCCAACACCACCCTACAGTAGTTTTACCACAAAACCCACAAATGGGTAAAAGAACGCTCACATCAGACAGAAAACGACAGGGCTAAAATTTTTAAACCTCCCTTTGTACTCCCAAGTAATGCTAGAGGATACCCCGTACCTCCTCGGCCAGCAAGAAGTAGAGCTTTATGGAGAAGAAAAAAGTAAAGAGATCCTTTGGATGACTAGCAGAGAAAGGAAAAGCTTTGTCCCACACCCCAGGTCTCCAGGAGAAAGCAGTGCTTTCCTTTCTCCCTGCCGAAGGCAGGCAGGGACAGCCCAGGCTGCCTAGGGGCAGG
The DNA here is from genome assembly GCF_048593235.1 of Sminthopsis crassicaudata. NCBI lineage: Eukaryota > Metazoa > Chordata > Mammalia > Dasyuromorphia > Dasyuridae > Sminthopsis > Sminthopsis crassicaudata. The sequence continues at coordinate 16,851,657 of NC_133622.1, read as the reverse complement.
TGAAGGAGCTCCAAACTCAGCCCAAGCTTACCGGTGGTCATAGGGGGATCTCTGTCCACGGTGCTGAAAGCGGCCGCAACGTGCGCTGAGACTCAAGCAGGGTCCCTTCTCTTTCCAATCCTTAGCCCGGCCAGAGGAGCCAGGAGCCCGATTCAGCCCACTGAGAGTTGTGGAGACTTCGGTGCGAGTTTCCCCGGAGGCCCAGGAACGTTCCTTCAGAAGAAGGGAAGGAGACGCCAAAGGAGCTTCGTCTTCTGCTCTGGCTTCATCCACCGGGAGGACCGCTTCTCGATTTGAGAAGGATTGGGTGGGAAGGCTGGCTGATTGGGGCCCTCTGGAAAAAAGCCAACACTGTTTACCTCCTCAGGCACCTGATCTCACCTCCTAGAACCTCCCACCCACCATCAGCGGATTTCCAAGTGAACGTTTTCCTCAGGTTCTCATTCATTATGCAGAAAGAAATGCAAACTAGGGAGAAGCAGAGCAGGGGGTCCAGTGCATTAAAAGGTTGATGTCTAATGAGCATCCATTGGTCTTTATTGGGGTTCAATCAAGAATTTCAAGACTTTGGGCTGATCACTTGGTTCACCCTTCACTTTAGTATCTTTTTCACTCAAGGCACATCACTGAACTTCCTAGTGGCCCACACCACTGTCTAACTATCCAAGTTGAAGAGGTGTCAAGTAGCCTTGGTGGGCAAGTCCTTCATCCTCCATTCCATTTATTGATGAGTTCACAGGTCTAGTCCCAAAACAGCCTTCCAAACAACCCAAACAAAAACAGACTCGGAAAAGAAATGCTGCACCTAGATAGAAAACTATATCATATTGCTTGTCATCTAGGAGAGGGGAAGGGAGAAAAAGTGTAGCTCAAAATCTTATAGAAGTAAATGCTGAAAATAATGTTTACATGTTATTGGAACAAATAAACTACTATGGGGGAGAAGGGGGCTGGAGAGGGAATCAAGAGTTGCAACAGAAGTATCTTCCTAGCCTCCATGGGACTTCTATTATATGTACTTACTCCCTACCCAAAAGCTTTGCAGCTCAGAGCTTCTGCCGGGAATGCTGGAACTATCTGTGACTTCCAGGCCGATTCCTCTTTCACTTCAAGCCACCAGTCAGAAAGGACCAAACTGTCCTGGTCAGTAGAGGCTTCCCTTCTCCTCAAGGAGTTGCCGGACCAATCTATCATCTTCCAATTCTGGAAGAATCCCCAGTGATAAATAACAAAACCCTCCCTGGGCCTAATCTGCACCTACTGTCTTTCCACATTATTCCTCCAGACTGGGAAATGTGAACTCCAACATTCGAATGCACAGTGGTGACTTTGGCTCAATTAGTGAAGACAATCTATGAAGCAAATTGTAGATCATACTTTGAGATTGAGGAGAGAATTTCATTGAGTCCCATTATTGTTCTATTGGAACACTTGACTTCTAGTATTTATCGAGTACTTGTCTTAACCCTTCAATAACAATTTCAGAGAGAATTTGAGGGGGAGGAAGGATGAGTATGTGAGGTGAAGTGTCACCCAACTAATCGATCAACAACTTTTCCTTTAAACATCATCATTTCAGATGGGAAGCCATTTTTCCCCATTTACCCATCAGTTATCATTCTTTCAGCACTGTGTGTTAACTAAATTAACTAAGGACTATGGATGTGCTATTTTCTATTCTTGCACATAATCACTATAGTTCTTCAAAGGTCAGCTCAAAAATAGCCTTTTACTTGAAACTTTCCCTGAACTTTCTATCTCTCTCTGTCTTTCTCTCTATGTGTGTCTCTCTCTGTCTGTCTGTCTTTCTCTGTCTCTCTCTGTCCCCTCCCTCCATCTCTCGCTGCCCCACACATGAATCTCTAACAAAGTACAAATACTGTTATTGGGAAAGTCTAGGTGCTGCACTGCATATAATGCTGCACTTGGAATGAGGAAGACTTTCAAATCTAATCTCAGACGCATAATAGTTTGGGATCCTGATTGCCTCAGTTCCTTAACTATAAAATGAGCTGGAAGAGGAGATGCAAACCACTCTAGGATCTTTACCAAGAAAACCCCAGATGAAGTTATAAAGAGTTGTGCATGACTGTACAAACAACAATATTCGAGGCAGAGTAAAATTGGGCAAAAAGTGGGCAGGAACTATGAACTTGGGGGCTCCCTGTGGAATGGTAGAATGAACACTGGATCTAAAGTTAGAGCACTTGTTCCTAACTTTCTCTGTGACTTTGGAGAACAGTTATAGCTCACAGGTATACAGCATTTACTATGTTCTACATACTGTGTTAAAAACTTTAGAAACATCTCATTTGATTGTTACAAAATCCCAAAGTCATTCCCATCTGATCATCCTAGAAGTTTACTATCACTTCAGTGTATTTCACTTTGCTTGAATTTGTGTACAATTATCCAGGTTTTTCTGAAAACATCCTGCTCATCATTTTTCATAGAGCAATAATATTCTTTCAGAATCACATGGCATAATTTATTCATCCATTCCCCAATTGAGGGGCATCCCATCAGTGTCCAGTTTTTTGTTCTGAGAAGAGAGCTGCTGTAAAGGGCAGGAACTTTGGGGACATATAATTAAGGCTCAGTATGAGTGATTTAATTCTACTGCCAAGTGTCAACTTGTAGAAGTATACTAAGTGCAGGTAAAGTAAATAACCTTTATCTTATCAACTCCACTGAGGTGTTAAACCTTATTTTGAATATATTTCTCTAAAGTTCTGGCTCTCTACATCACCCCATTTCTTTTGTTTTTGAACATAGGTAGGCATGCCCTCCCTGACTTCTCAGGGAGGTGGGAATCCCCAAAATGAGAGCACAAAAAAGGTATTAACTCGGTGGAATTGAGAAGATAATAGCTACCTAGTTTACATGAACTTACTATAGTTCTACAAGTTAACACCTTGGAAGATTAAATCAATCCTACTGAGCCTCAAGTAAATTTCTCCAAAGTTGCTGCTCTTTACAAGCTGCTGAAAATATTTTCGTACAACTTATAGGTTCCTTTTCTTTCTTAAAATTTTTATTCAGGATTCATGTCTGCTCATGCTATGGCTAGGTTAAAGGATATACATTATTTTATATTATTTTTGGACAAGGTTCATATTTTTAAAAAGGGGATTCTTATAGGGACTAGATGACTTATAATGTTTCTCCCAGCTCTGAAATTCTATACTTCTAGTAGTTATGTAACCCTGTAAATGCCTCATTTACTTATAGGGCTCACAGTAGCTTAGCACTTGGTAGGTGCTTGGCAAACATTAATTGAATGAATAAAGAAAGAATTAAATCTCTTTTTATTTAGCACTGGCCCAAGAAAGAAATGAAAATGTTCTGATAGTTTTTACATGTTACTTTTTATTTACTTCAAAAAAGAGTTACTAAGAATCAGCGATGTGCAAAGTCCTCTATTAGACACTGGGTAAATGAAAGTAAAATGAAAAATGAACATAAATGAAAGTAATAAAAAAGTCTTCCTTCAAAGAGCCTACATTCTATTGAAATTCTTCCCCCCCCCCCAGTCTGTAGAGGAAGCCCTTTAACACCATCCAGCCCCATCCCCCCAAAACAGATCAATTGTTTGTCTTGTCAATTTGTTTTCTTCGATTCCACTCTGACAAAATGAACAAAAAATTCAAAAGGGCTTTAAGCATTGACAGCTTCTGTATGGAGAGAGAGTAGACTTCAAATACTGAGGAGACTAAAAACAGACTGTCCCCAGAGGAATCCCTTAAGGGGATATGATCTGCTCCTCAATACAAAAGAATCTCATAGAGGAAATTAAAAAGGCTCTCACAAGAGAGCTAGAAGGGAAATGGGAAAAGGAAAGGGAAGCTTGGCAAGAGAGCCTGGAGAAGTTATCCAGAGTGGATAAAGAGATCAAATCATTGAGAAATAAAATTAGTGAATTGGAAAAGTTAACAACTCTAAGGAAAACAGGATTAGTGAGCTGGATGAAGAAAACAGCTCTCTAAAAAATAAAATGGATAAAATGGAAAAAAAATTCCATAGAAGGAAAAAACTCACTTAGTGAATAAAAACAGCAATCTAGTGTTTGACAAACCCAAAGATCCCAACTTTTGGGATAAGAATTCATTATTTGACAAAAATGGCTGGGAACACTGGAAATTAGTATGGCAGAAACTAGGCATGGATCTACATTTAACACCACATACTAAGATTAGATCAAAATGGGTCCAAGATTTAGGCATAAAGAATGAAATCTTAATTAAATTGGAGGAACATGGGATGGTTTACCTCTCAGATTTGTGGAGGAGGAAGGAGTTTGTGTCCAAGGGAGAACTAGAGACCATTATTGATCACAAAATAGAAAATTTTGGTTAAACCAAATTAAAAAGTTTCTGCACAAACAAAACTAATGCAAACAAGATTAGAAGGGAAACAATAAATTGGGAAAACATGTTTATAGTTAAAGGTTCTGATAAAGGCCTCATCTCCAAAATATACAGAGAATTGACTTTAATTATAAGAAATCAAGCCATTCTCCAATTGACAAATGGTCAAAGGATACGAACAGACAATTTTCAGAGGATGAAATTGAAACTATTTCCACTCATATGAAAGAGGGTTCCAAATCACTATTGATCAGAGAAATGCAAATTAAGACAACTCTGAGTTATCATTACACAACTGTCAGATTGGCTAAGATGACAGGAACAAATAACGATGATGTTGGAGGGGCTGTGGGAAAACTGGGACACTGATGCATTGTTAGTGGAGTTGTGACAAAAGCCATCCATTCTGGAGAGCAATCTGGAATTATGCCCCAAAAGTTATCAAACTGTTGATACCCCTTGAGCCAGCAGTGTTTCTTCTGTGCTTATATCCCAAGGAAATTAACTAAAGAAGGGAAAGGGACCTGTCTTTGCCAAAATGTTTGTGGCAGCCCTTTTCATAGTGGCTAGAAACTGGAAAATGAATGGATGTCCATCAATTGGAGAATGGTTGGGTAAATTATGGTATATGAATGTTATGGAATATTATTGTTCTGTAAGAAATGACCATCAGGAGGAATACACAGAGGCTTGGAGAGACTTATACCAACTGATGTTGAGTGAAAAGAGCAGAACTAGGGGATCATTATACACTTCAACAATGATACTGTATGAGTAGGTATTCTGATGGAAGTGGATATCTCAACATAGAGAAGAGCTAATGCAATTCCAATTGATCAATGATGGACAGAATCAGCTATACCTAGAGAAGGAACACCGGGAAATGAGTGTAAACTGTGAGCATTTTTTTTTTGTTTTTCTTCCCAGATTATTTTTACCTTCCAAATACAATCCTTCCTTTGCAACAACAACAACAACAAAATTCGGTTCTGCACATATATATTGTACTTAGGATATACTATAACATATTTAATATGTATGGGAATGCCTGCCATCTAGGGGAGGAGGTGGAGGGAAGGAGGGGAAAATTCAGAATAGAAGGGAGTACAAGGGATAATGTTGTAAAAAATAAAATTACTTATGCATATGTACTGTCAAAGAAAATGTTATAATTTTAAAAATTAATTTTAAAAAATTTAATGTAAAAAAAAAGAAATGCTGCTATGAATTTTGACTTTTTAAAAAAGCAAGCTTTTCTATTTCTTCATTGAAAATAGCCTCGCATTTCACCACTAATTTTTCTCTAGCAGTTCTTGCTCTGGGTCTGTGAATTTTTTAAATAAAATAAATAATTGGATCATGGCATTTCAGTGTAACTGATTTCTTTTGTAATCCTATGTGTTTTGTTTTATCTATTTACATATATCATTTGGAGAAAGGATCTATAGATAGCCCAAAAGGTCCATAAAACACAAAAAGATTTAGAATGGCTAATTTAAGGGGAAGCAAGGTAGCAAAGTATAGTGAAGAGGACATGAGTTCAAATATTATCTCAATTCCTAGAATTCTGGAGGAAAAAAAGGAGAGACAAAAGAGAAAACCAAATAGGTGTCTGAAACATAGAACAGGGGCCATGCTGAGGAAACCAAGTTCAAGTGACTCGCTCCCTATTGTCCCCAAAATACCCAAAACAAACAAAAAAGAATCACAATTCCATGTAGGATATTGTTGGAGAAAGACACTGGCTAGAAGGCAGAAGAACAGAATTCTGATTTTAGCTCTGCTATATACCATGGGACCTCATGCAGTTTTTTCATCTGTGCTGCTCAGTTTCTTCATTTATAACATCAGAGGACTGGACAAGATCTAGGAAGCCCCTCCCTCCCTTCCTTCTTTTCCTTTCCTTCCTTCCATGTCTTCTTTTTTCTTTCTTTTAGGAGCAGACTGAATCATCTGTAAAGCCCCTTCCTTCTGTCTCTGTCTCTCGCTTTTTGCTTTTTTTTTCTTCATTCTTTCTCTCAACATAATTCATAAAATAATGTATATTAAAAATAAATAAACTTTTAAAAGTAATGATATGTCACAGTTTAATCACTCCAGCCTTGGCTATCTGTTAAGTAAAATGGAGATGTTTGAATTCCTGTTCAGATATAATAAAGGGTAAGTCCTGATCAAAATAGTAAGTGAAAAAAAAAGGTACTATACCATCTCTGAAGTTCCTTTCTTCTTTTTTCTTTCCTGTCTTCCTCCATACCAGTGAGTTTTCCTATTCCACTCAGATTGGAAGTGTAACAGCCACTCACTATTCACCTGAGCCTGGTGTCCCTCCTTAGGCATGGTGGTTTTCCACTTCTGCAGGCTCTTCCTATTGAAGCCAGGCTTAATGGAGACACCTGATGGGCTCATGAGCTTTGTAACACCTTAGAACTTCAGGGCTCCAAGGATCCACCAGCCTCGGCTCCCTAGGAGCAAGGACTACACATGTCAACCAACAAACACAGCCAGTTCTTCTCCCCTTTAATAATGTAGGAGTCGCCTCCTGAGACGAGCTTGACAATTCTCTCACTTCAACTCTTTATTGGACTTAAAAGTGCCTTACTCGCCTCTTTCTTAATCACATGACATTATTTTTCATACAGAGGAAGACAACTTCTTATTTCTTCTAAATGTCAATGTCTGTGCACCTTTAAAAGTACATAAATACCAAATTAAGATAACTTTGGTCAAAAATTACAGTCCTTTGGGGATCTCTGAGCATGGAACTCTAAAGGAAAAAAATAATCAAGCAACTTCTGTGATCCAGTCTTCTTAGACAATGTCTTTCCAAAAATATATCAAAGCACACCATGTACACAGATCACATGAATAATCCAAATGGAAAAAGACACACAAAGTGTAAAGGAGATCAGGAGGTACATAGCTTCTGTATTTATAGTATGCTTATGAACAAGTTTAAAAGATAGTACAAAAAATGAACGAGAGAAGGAAATGGCAAACCACCCCAACATCTCTGCCAAGAAAATCCCAAATAGAGTCATGGAGAGTTGGGACAGAACTGAAAAAGTCACAGTAATAAAACGGGTGTTTTATACTGTTCACCCCACAATTCCATTGGGAGTTTACTTCAAACTTTATTAGTAAAGTTGTTTACAATACTATTTCATTGGCGGTCTGTCCTATAAAAGGTTCCATATATGTTTCATTTATCATATATATCAATTGTATAAGAATATATACATGGTGCAGTATTGAGTCATTTTATTTTCTTTAATGTTTTAATAATGTGTATGCAAAGTTGTGATTTATCTCCTCTTGACCATCAGATACGTTGTGTTTTTTGAGATTTAATTTTAAAGTTTTCTGCAGTTTCACTTCGTGTAATAATTTTTCATAACCTATTGTTTTTGTAATTCAGAAGCTTGAAATGTATATTTAGAATATGTGTTACATAATTCTACCAATAAAGATGATATTAAAAAGAACACATTTTACTCTACCGTACAGCACAGGTGTTTCCTCATAATCTTAAATTTTTCTAGAAAAACTTATGACTTACACCTTACACCTTAAAAGTACACCTAAAAAAGGAGTAAGTAAATGTTATCCATGCCTAGAGAAAAAACAATGGACACTGAATGTGGATTGAATTGATCAGATTTTTATTGCACAATGTTACAAATATGGAAATATATTGGGAATTATACATGTAAACAAAAAAGAAATAAATGAAGTAAAAAGGAGTTGGCTGAGGACTTTTCCTATGTGGCACATTCTACTAAGCAAAAAGAATGAATGGTAGTGATTGTTGAAATTTTTTTAAATAAAATTATTGTAAACATGACAAAATTGACAATATATACAGATGTTCTTGCTTATATTGACTATTTAGATAAAGATATTTTATAATTAAATATTTCCTTCCAAAGGTGAGCAATATAAAATCTGACTCATACACGTTATTTACTATCCAATACAAAAACTATACAATTCGCTGACTATACATCTGTTCAGGAAGAGTTACATACAGTGGAAGACCAGGATAAGGGTCCATATGACCTCAAATAGGTGACAGGGGATTGGAGGAATGCTTGTTCTTCCTCAGTCCAGGTGGCCCTTTCCTTCATACTCTGTGGAAATGGGAAATTTTGGGGAGAGAGCAGTTAGCTGGAATTAGGTGGGAGGGAATCAGAGGGAAGAAAGATATGTACTGCCATCATCACCATGCCAGCTTCACTGGAATCTAAAAAGATGCTCATTCACTTGCCATATTCCCGGGACCTTTGTCCCCCCCCCTGCACACAAAGCTTGGATCTATACCAGTCACCTAGCAAGTAACAGCTGAGATTCATACTCAAACTTCAAACAAGTCAGACATTGTTTCTACCTATTCTCGTTTTCTGACTCAGAGGAGGGCAAAGGGGGAAGTTATCCATACCAATCTATGTGGGGGACAGGGGACTGGTTGCAGATGGGGGTGAAACTTCACCATCCTCATTTGTTTATTAAGACACAAGCTGTAGATATCTGGTCATTTCTTAGGAAATTCAGCTTGTGAGAACAAGAGCTAGGGATGGTTCTCTAGCCCCCAAGTCACTGTTGGGAGGCAGCTGAGACCTCGGCAGCAACCAGCGACCCTTTGGGATATGGAGGATCTTTCAAAAAAGGAACCCGGGTGCTTATGGGAAGGATGGAGTGGGAAACTAAGGAAAGAACAGAAGGTCCCAACTGTTCATTCTTACCTGGAGGGAATCTGGCAAAGTGCTTCCAGAGCTGGCCAGAGTAGTCAGGATGGTCGTGGTGGTGGTGCCGATGTTGGAGCCCAGGGTCCGGGGGTACGCTCTCTCCAGGCTGATCACTCTGATGCCTAAGGGGAGGGGGAATACAGGTTCAGTCCTGGCTGGGAATGACTCAGCATGGCAAGACCAATGTAAAAATGGAGACATGGACATGGGGAGGAAGGGAGGACTCACCAAACAGAAGAATGATGGCAGACGTGAACACAGAGCTGCTCTGCACCAGAAATGTACTCCCAGCTCCAACAAGAATGGTGAGGTAGTCCTTCAGCCAGGCAAAAGGAAAAGGAACATCTGGGGGAAAGAAGAAAAGGCCACGTTTGTCCACTTGTCCTGATAAATCTCTATTTCATTCTTACCAAAAAACCTCTGGGAGGTAGATTCTATCCTCATCCTAACAGAGGAGGAAAGTGGGGTAAACAGAAGACAAGTGACTTACTTGTAGGATTTGAATTCATATTCCTTTCTCTAAGCCCTCTGTGCTATCTCTTACAGTCAGCCCATTCCTTCTTGTCTAATAACTGTTCTTTAATTTTATTAATAACTGTGATGATTTTTAGGATTTTAATGAGAATATCTGATTATTTTGGGTGGCCAGAGAGGGCCACCACAGCCATGCTCTGCCCGCTTGATTCCTTTTCCTTGGACATTCTTCTTCTGTGTTTGTGTATAAGGTAGGAGGGAGATGGAGCAGCTTGGGACAATGATCCCTGGCCAACTACTGAGGACAGTGACATTTCTAGAGCCCTTTTGTATTTACAATGACCTTAGCGATGATTTCTTTATTTACAAATTCATTTTCTCAGAACATAGAATCTTCAAACTTAGAGACAGAAAAAGTAGAGGAGCAGAGGAAGGCCCAGGAAGGGAGGAATTCTACCTGTATTGATGGTCTTCTTAATCACCGTAGCAATTTGTCCCTTGAGCATAGAGTTCAGGACCTTGACCATCAGGATCAAACAGGTGCACAGGACCAGCAAGGAGAGGGCCAGAAGAATGAGTCCAATGGTCAGGTCAGAGAGACCGACATCCACAAATGCGTATTTGCCTGTGGGAACCAGAGCAGCCACCCGTCATCTTTCTCTTCCTCTTCATCACTTAACCCAGAAACAGTGTTCTACCCAGCACTAGCTCTTACAAAAAGTGGTTGTAATTCAGCAATTTATACAGTCCTCCCCAAAAGATCTCAGGAGATATTGAAATTAAATACAAATAACATATAGCCCTGGTCCCACACAGATTTTATAAAAAGCCATTTTTGATTTCTAAAAAGACTTAAAATGTGAGGACATGAGGGTTAACTGAAAGATTTCCTACTCACACTTTGCAATGTTCTGTTTATATGTTGTGTTCATGAGGGTCCAGGTCATGTTCCCATTGGTCCAGGAGAAGCTGGGAGAGGTACAGTTTTCTGAGGGAACAGTAATGTTGCTTAATGCCTAGATGACACAATAAAGGAAAAAAAGCTTGTTATTGAAAATGGTATTTTGGAAAATTCGATTTTACTGCACATGGCCTACTAGCCAATGAATCCTCACTTTCCCCGTCTTCTCTATTCCACCTTCCCCATAATGCTTAGAAAAGGCCTTCTGTCTCTGTGCTTGGTCCATAGACCATGGAGCATCTAAAGTCCAGACTCTGGGTTACTTCTGAAGGTCAGCCCAGCTGTGCTCAGCCTGAGCACTGTTACCCTGGAATGGGGACCTGAGCATCACTTGCTTTAGCTCTGTCTTAGAGAAGCATTCTGCTCCACAGAGTCTGAGGTAGAACTAAGGCAGGGTGAGGAGAGCTTTGGTATAGAGCTGATATTTACCACATATTTTACTGTTTTACAGCAAGTCTTTATCAGGCTCTTGTTTTTGGCTGCCTCATTTCCCATAGCAATTTCATTTATCACTTTTTTATCCAGCTAGAAAAGCAACACACATGAGGAAAGAGTTAGCTTGTTCCTCACCTATAATTTGTGACTGAAAAGTTACTCTCCCAGGGGCTCCAGTGCACAGAAGACAAAACCCTGATGTATATAAAAGGGAGACAGATTGTTCTCGTTCCCCAAGGACCTCACTTCTACATGGGACTGTCTCATCTTAACCTGACCCCCATCAGGCAAGATAGACCCTTTTGCCCTATTCTAGGGCGCCAGTACCACCAGCTCCTTGAAGCCTTGAAGGGGCTCGCATTTGGTCATCATATCTCCCAGTGCCTGGTTCAGAAAGGCAACAAAGCAACCAACAAAACAGTGATTGGGCCCCAAATGGCAGAATGGAGGTGCTGAAGAACACAACTGCCAATGTGGAGGGCCAAGCAAGCCCTTTAGCTCCACCCCCTCAAATAAAATGGGGGAGTCAGAGCAAGGAAAGGCATGTCTAACCAGCACTACAGATTGGGGGAAGAGACTTAGAGCTCTGCTTTCACAGGAACCTAGTCCACCACTGGCACCATTTCATACTCATATTAAAATCAGAGGGAGTCTTGATGCTCACCCGGATAATGAGTTGGGTGAAGGGATCGGTGATGACTTTCAGGAGGTCAGGGACATTTTCCTCGCTATTGATATTAAAGGTTTCCACGATGGGATCGGTGAGGTGGTAGAGGTAGCCAGTGACCACCTCCACGGGCAGCAGCACCAGCACTAACAACCAGTTAAAGTAATCGTGGACAGTCGCTCCAGCAAAAGCCCTAAAGCAGGGAGAAAAAAACAAAGCAATTAATGTGATGGGTTTTTTTCACTCTGAAATTATACCCCCCCCACATCCTTTCTTATGGCACAATAGCATTCCATCACAATCATATGCCATAAACAATGTCTGAGGCCAGATTTTAACTATTCTTCTTAATCTTAATGAAATCATTATCAATTCAAGGTTATTGAAAACTGAGCTGAATTATGTGAACTTCTGAGTAGTTATTCCACACTCTGAAAGAACCACTGGAAGAGCAAGATGAGTATCTAGAGCAGAGTAAAGATTCTCACCTTTATAAAATACAGTTACAGCAGTGATTAAAAAAAAAAAACAAAGCTTCATACCCTCGGAACCCATTTCTGTCTCCAGCCTGCATGAGGGCCACGATGGTCTTGGTCACTGGAGTCCCAATACTGGCTCCTATGATGAGGGGAATGGCTGCCTTTACTGTCAGCACTGTCAAAGGAAAAAAAGAAAATGAAAATGAAATAGGGAAATTCATAGGGAAAAGCTTCAACAAGCCAAGGAATCAACTTAGCAAAAAGTTAGGCAAGCTATGAAGACCAAGAAAGAGGAATCTTTCCTACAATGTCTCCAACCAGTCAGTCACCCAGTCTTTGTTTGAAGATCTGTGTGAAGAACAACTCATTACAGTTGCAACCAGGTGCCCACGGCTCTAAGTGGGGCAGGGCAACTAGACCTTTACCCATAGCAAAAAACGAGACCACTGGCAGCAATGTTGGGATATGTGGGCATGGCTCGGATCGAGACTGTAGCAAGAGCTCTGTCCCAAGCTTGGAAGGATGGAAAATCGGGGAGATGATGACTCTGGGGCACATAGGGAACAATTCCACAGTTCTAAAATTTGGCATGAAGTTCTTTCAAGAGATCCAGTTTGGCATAGGGACTGGGGCACTGGGGGAGAGGGGAACGTGCTGACTCACGTGAAGAGGATACCAGGCTGACAATAATGGATGTAGAGGTGATGAAACTCTGCACCAGGACTGTCAACAGCATGCCAATCATCAAGCCAGCCACAGGGTTGTTCAACACTGAACCATCTTGGAAAATCTTCCCAGCCATTTTCCCTGCAAAGAGAATGGAAAATTTTAAATTATATGTGGTTATATTAGGGACTTCTGGGCCATAGACCAAATTTAGAGGCCCCTGTGGGGGAAGGAGGAGTGAAGAAGAGTCACTGGCTGCTGAGGAAGGCAATGTGGCAGAGGACAGTGAGGGCTGAATTTGCTTAGAGCGGGGTTTGACACATAAATGATCTAGAAATGCTTATTCCCTTTCCTGATATGGGTTATTAGAGGAAAGAGAGAGACAGACACAAAGGGAGGGAGACTGGGAAGAATCTGTGGAGAGGGGGTTAAGGAAGGTCTCCGGGAGGCTGATTTGGACCAAAACGACCACAATTTTCTAGTTGCTTTCCGGGGACAAATTTGACTTCTCACTCTTTCCACTTGAAACCATTTCTGTTGCCAACACAACATCTAACATCCAAATATGCATCTAACACAGATGCCAATCTCTGAATCCAAAGCTATGATTCAGACATCAATGCAAAGATACAGAGGGTCACCCTCAACGCAACTTTTATCTGATGACCTAAGGTGCCCTACTATCACATTCTTCCACACAAATTTTTGATTCCTATTCCCTAAAGTGTCTTTTCCCCAAAGATTAGAGTGTAAGTAGGGAAGAGGGAAGAGAGAAGGGCAGAAAGAATGGAGAAGCATCCATGTCTCTGGAGTGGATGAAAAGATGAGACATCTTGGCCAGGAAGAGTTTAAGAAAGGGGACATTACTTGGGTTGAGTTGGCCAGTTGGTTGGCTACATGCTGAACCAAAATCAACTCTTAAGCTACAAAAGCCACGCAGAAACTTTTGATCTGTGTTGATATCGCGTCTCATACCTCCAACCAGTTGGAAAGCGCTGCCGAGAACATCCAAGGAACATACAAAGAAGTAGAGAAATCCCAGGAGGAGGATCCCTTTTCCAAACTCTCTGAAGACAGCAATTATTTTCCCTGTGGTGTCTTTCTCTGCAAAAACAAAGAGGAAGAGAATAAGCTTTTATTCAACATTTACTCTGTGCCAGCCCCTGTGCTAAAAGCTATACAAATTGCTTTGGTTATTGTGTCCATATATGTAAAGCTTGCTCTTGTGCAGGTGCACATACACACACACACACACACACACACACACACACACACACACACACACACACACACACACACACAAAGGATCTGGCATTTTCTGGAATCTTGTCCCATCTCTTGCTAGCCAGGGGAAGGCAGGCTGGGGTTTTGCTTTTGTAAATGTTCCCAATGATGCTAGCCAGGTCTAGGAGGTTCAGCCCTTAGCTGCTGTTAATCTACAGAAAATGGCAAAGCATTCTAGGCTCTGTTAGGAAAATTGCAGAGAGAACTGAACAATAACAGAAGGGGAGCTGGCGATACCTGACCACTCCATCCCTGAGTCCCTAAAGTCAGGAACATCCTGTAGGTCTTGCTCCACCACTGGCTCTTCCACCACTGGCTCTTCCATCAATGCAATTTCACAAAAAGATGACAGAACTTCTATCTTACTTATAGGAGAATGGGCATTATCTGCCAAAGAAAGTAAAAAACCATCAGGAATAAGGTCCATTTCCCCAGGGGAGGAGTGGAAGATGGCAATGTCATGAGAGAACAGTACTCACTGCTAGGGCTTCTTTTATCTAACTTTGTCTTTTCCAGATATAGTGGATCTTCAGTGCTCTTCTTAGCATCACAGTGGGAGTTTTCCAATGGAGATAGAGGTGGAGTTGCCATGGTCTGAATAATGAAATTTAAAACAAAATATGCATCACCATTTTAGATCACCATGGACAGCAGGACAATTAATCACAAAATAATAGCATCAACAAAACAAAAACCAAAAAATAAGTTCTAGAGCTCATTAAAACTCATTAAAAAACAAAGAAACAAAGGGTGAACTCATGGGGCCATTTTGTAAATTTCGTCCATACATTCGGCTGTGCTATTAAATCATCCCTTCTCCCTGCATTCATCCTTTCTTTCCTCCTGCCCCAACTTCATAATAAATCACTAATCCTGGTCTTAGTCATTGCCCTCCTGGATTCCTCTACTCTTCCTCATTAATGTCTAACGTGTAAGTGTCTCATTCAAGTATCATTTTACAGATGAAGGAACTGAGGCTACTGCAGAAGGAGTCCCAATATCTTCCAGATGGGAAATAGCAGATCTTCTGCCTCCACAGCCAGCCCCATTCCTACTCCTAACTTCTGCTCCCTCTGGCCATCCTTGCCATCAACACTGCATTAAAATTTTGGATCCTTTCTCTGTTGGCATTAATTAGCCCACTGCCCTCACCTACAGAATCCTGGAGCTTCTGCACCCTTCTGACACCCAACGGGACCAATCCTTCCAATGTGCATATTCCTCTATAAAAACTGCCTCCCCATAAGTCTGATAATTGGCCCACATCAAAGCCCCAAAGCTACTGAAAAGTGATAGCTCTATGACTCCATTTTTTTTTCCTGCTGAGGCAATTGTGACTAAAGGACTTGCCTAGGGTCACACAGATAGGAAGTGTTAAGTGTCTGAGGCCAGATTTGAACTCAGATCCTCTTGATTTCAGAGCTGGTGCTGGATCCACTGAGCCTCCTAGCTGCCATTCTTCCATTCAGAAAAAAACCCTCCTTCCAGGGAGAGCAAATAGCCAACCATCCCTTCCCCACAAACCCTGATCCCCCCTCAGGATAACCTTGTGAAATCCCTGGGGATCTGGGCTGTGGGCACACTCTGCCCACTCAATAGACAGCAGAAAGAAATATTTGGATGTCTAATAAATAGCCTGTGCTTCTTTAATCTCAAGACCTAAAGAATCAAAAGCTGAAATTTAGTGATTAGTGAAAACTGATTAGTGAAAACCCCAATTGCCTCAGGGGAAAAAAAAAAAAGAAATCTAGTGATTAAAAAAGGAGGTAGGGAGGTGCCACAGTGGATTGAATGCTAGGCCTGGAGTCAGGAAGACAACTTCCTGAATTCAAATGTACTTCCAACCACCAGCTTTGTGACCTTGGGCAAGTCACTTAATGCTGTTTGCCTCAGTTTCCCCATCGGTAAATTGAGCTGGAAAAGGAAACCGAACACCACCCTGCAGTAGTTTTACTATAAAACCCACAGATGGGTGAAAGAACGCTCAGATCGGACAGAAAGCAATTGGGCTATAATTTTTAAACCTCCCTTCGTGCTCCCCAGAAATGCTAGAAAATACTCCGTACGGTCTCGGCCAGCAAGAAGTAGAGCTTTGTGGAGAAAAAAAAAAAGTAGAGAGAACCTTTCAATGACTGGCAGAGAAAAGAAAAGCTTTCTCCCTGGCGAACGCCAGCAGGGACAGCCCACGATGGCTAGGGGCAGCTGAAGGAGCGCCAAACTCCAGCCAAGCTTACCTGAGGTCTGCGGGATCTGTCCAAGGTGCTTAAAGTGGCCCAGATGTGAGCTGTAGTGGGAGCTGGCTTCTCGGCACAGGGCAGGGGGGGCAGTCCAGGGAAGGGGCCCACAGACTCTCACCCTCGTTCTCGATCACCAGGGTCCCTTCTCTTTCCAATCCTTAGCCCGGCCACAGGAGCTGGGAGCTCAATTCGGCCCACTGAGAGTTGTGGATACTTCGGTGCCAGTCTCCCCGGAGGCCCAGGAACGTTCCTTCAGAAGAAGGGAAGGTGACGCCAAAGGAGCTTCTTCTTCTGATCTGGCTTCATGAGCCTGGAGGAGCGCTTTTTATAGCAGGATTTGAGAAGGAGTGGGTGGGAAGCCTGGCTGATTGGGGCCCTCTGGACAAAAGCCGACACCATTTACCACCTCAGGCTCCTGTTCTCACCTCCTAGAACCCACCCACCCACCATCAGCGCATTTCCAAGCCAACGTTTTCCTCAGGTTTTCATTCATTTTGCAGAAAGAAATGCAAACTAGGGAGAAGCAGAGCAGGGGGTCCAGTGCATTAAAAGGTTGATGTCTAATGAGCATCCATTGGTCTTTATTGGGGTTCAATCAAGAATTTCAAGACTTTGGGCTGATCACTTGGTTCACCCTTCACTTTAGTATCTTTTTCACTCAAGGCACATCACTGAACTTCCTAGTGGCCCACACCATTGTCTAACTATCCAAGTTGAAGAGGTGTCAAGTAGCCTTGGTGGGTAAGTCCTTCATCCTCTATTCCCTTTATTGATGAGTTCACAGGTCTAGTCCCAAAACAGCCTTCCAAACAACCCAAACAAAAACAGACTAGGAAAAGAAATGCTGCACCTAGATAGCAAACTCTATCACACTGCTTGTCATCTTGGATGGGGGGGGGGAGAAAAAGTGTAGCTCAAAATCTTATAGAAGTAAATGCTGAAAATTATGTTTACATGTTATTGGAAAAAATAAACTACTATGGGGGAGAAGGGGGCTGGAGAGGGAACCAAGAGTTGCAACAGAAGTATCTTCCTAGCCTCTATTATATGTACTTACTCCCTACCCAACAGCTTTGCAGCTCAGAGCTGCTGCCGGGACTGCTGGCACTATCTGTGACTTCCAGGCCGATTCCTCTTTCACTTCAAGCCACTAGTCAGAAATGACCAAACTGTCCTGGTCAGTAGAGGCTTCCCTTGTCCTCAAGGAGTTTCAGGACCAATCTATCATCTTCCAGTTCTGGAAGAATCCCCAGTGATAAACCAGAAAGCCCTCATTGGGCCTGATCTGCACCTACTGTCTTTCCACATTATTCCTCCAGACTGGGAAATGTGACCTCCAACATTCAAATACACAGTGGTGACATTGGCTCAATTAGTGAAGAGAATCTATCCAGCAAATTGTAGATCATACTTTGAGATTGAGGAGAGAATTTGAGGGGGAGGAAGGATGAGTATGTGAGGTGAAGTGTCACCCAAGTAATCAATCAACAACTTTTCCTTTAAACAACATCCTCTTCAGATGGGAAACCATTTTCCCCCATTTACCCATCAGTTATCATTCTTTCAGCACTGTGTGTTAACTAAGTAAACTAAGGACTATAGATGTGCTATTTTCTATTCTTGTACATAATCACTAAAGTCCTTCAAAGGTCAGCTCAAAAAATAGCCTTTTACTTGAAACTTTCCCTGAACTTTCTCTGTCTCTGTCTGTCTTTCTCTGTCTCTCTCTGTCTTCCCTCCACCTGTACCTCTCCCAGACATGAATCTCTAACAAGATACAAATACTAATATTAGAAAAATCTAGGTACTGCACCGCATATAATGCTGCAATTGGAATGAGGAAGGCTTTCAAATCTAACCTCAGACACATAATAGTTTGGGATCCTGATTGCCTCCGTTCCTTAACTATAAAATGAGCTAGAAGAGGAGATGCAAACCACTCTAGGATCTTTACCAAGAAAACCCCAGATGCAGTGATAAAGAGTTGGGCATGACTGGACAAACAACAATATTATTGGCAGAGTAAAAGTGGGCAAAAAGTGGACAGGAACTATGAACTTGGGGGCTCCCTGTGGAATGGGAGAATAAACACTGGATCTAAAGTTAGAGCACTTGGTCCTAACTTTCTCTGTGATTTTGGAGAACAGTTATGGCTCACAGGTATACAGCATTTACTATGTTCTAGGCACTGTTTTAAAAACTTTACAAACATCTCATTTGTTTCTTACAAAATTCCAAAGTCATTCCCATCTGATCATCCTAGAAGTTTGCTATCACTTCAGTGTATTTCATTTTGCTTGAATTTGTGTACAACTTTCCAGGGTTTTCTGAAAACATCCTGCTCATCATTTTAAATAGAGCAATAATATTCTATCAGAAACACATGCCATAATTTATTCATCCATTCCCTAATCGATGGTCATCCCCTCAGTTTCCAGTTTTTGTTCTGAGAAGAGAGCTACTGTAAAGGGCAGTAACTTTGGGGGCATATAATTAAGGCTCAGTATGAGTGAATTAATTCAACTGCAAAGTGTCAACTTGTAGAAATATACTAAGTACAGGTAAAGTAAATAACCTTTATCTTATCAATTCCAAGGCTTTCATTCAATGAGCTTACATACTACTGAAATTTTGCTATGAATTTTGACTAAAGAAACAAAAAACAATAATACCTTATTTTAAGTATACTTCTCTAAAGTTCTGGCTGTCTACATCACGCCCATTCCTTTGTTTTTGAACATAGATAGGCATGTCCTCCCTGACTTCTCAGGAAGGTGAGAACCCCCAAAATGAGAGCCCAAAATATACTACACACAAGGTGCTAACTCAGTGGAATTGAGAAGACAATAGGTACCTAGTTTACTTGTACTTAGTATAGTTCTAAAAGTTAACACCTTGTAGGATTAAATCAATCCTACTGAGCCTTAAGTATATTTCTCCAAAGTTGCTGCTCTTTACAAGCTGCTGAAAATATTTTTGTAGAACTTATAGGTTCCTTTTCTTTTCTAAAATATTTCATTCAGGATTCATGCCTACTAGTGGTATTGCTAGGTTAAAGGATATACATGATTTTATAGCCCTTTGGGCAAGGTTCATATTTTTAAAAAGGGGATTCTTACAGGGACTAGATGACTTATGTTTCTCCCATCTCTGAAATTCTATGATTACATCTAGTGATGTAACCCTGCTTTCTCTGATGCCTCAGTTACTTGCAGGGCTCACAGTAGGTTAGCACTTGGTAGGTTCTTGGCAAATATTAGTTGAATGAATAAAGAAAGAAGTAAATCTCTTTTCATTTAGCACTGGCCCCAAGAAAGAAATGAAAATATTCTCATAGTTTTATACACGTTATCTTTAATTTATTCAGCAAAGAGTTAGTAAGAATCAGCTATGTGTAAAGTCCTCTATTAGACACTGGGTAAATGAAAGTAAAATGACAAATGAAAGCAAATTAAAGTAAAATGAAATGAAGGTAAAAATAAATAAATAAATAAATAAATAAATAGGCTTTCATTCAATGAGCTTACATAATACTGAAATTTTGCTATGAATTTTTACTTAAAAAAAAAACAAGCTTTTCTATTCCTTCACTGAAAGTAGCCTCATATTTCACCACTAATTTTTCTCCAGCAGTTTTTGCTCTGGGTCGGTGAATTTTAAAAAAATAATATAAATTATTGATTCATGACATTTCAATGTAATCGATTTCTTTTGTAATCCTATGTGTTCTGTTTTATCTATTTCAAAATATTATTTGGAGAAAGAATACATAGATTTTTTTATAATATTATCCCTTGTATTCATTTTTCCAAATTATCCCCCCCTCCCTCTATTACCCTCCCCCCGATGACAGGCAATACCATACATTTTACATGTGTTACAATATAGTCTAGGTACAATACATGTGTGTGAATATCATTTTCTTGTTGCACAATAAACATTAGAATCCGAAGGTACATGCAACCTGGGCAGACAGATATTAGTGCTAACAATTTACATTCACTTCCCAGTGTTTCTTCTCTGGGTGTAGCTACCTCTGTCCATCATTGATCAACTGGAGGTGAGTTGGCTTTTCTTTATGTTGAAGATTTCCACTTCCATCAGAATACATCCTCATACAGTATTGTTGTTGAAGTGTACAGTGATCTTCTGGTTCTGCTCATTTCACTCAGCAACAGTTGATTTAAGTCTCTCCAGGCCTCTCTGTATTCCTCCTGCTGGTCATTTCTTACAGAGCAATAATATTCAATAACCTTCATATACCACAATTTACCCAACCATTCTCCAACTGATGGACATCCATTCATCTTCCAGTTTCTAGCTACAACAAAAAGAGCTGCCACAAACATTTTGGCACATACAGGTCCCTTTCCCCTCCTCAGTATTTCTTTGGGATATAAGCCCAGTAGTAGCGCTGCTTGCTGGGTCAAAGTATGCACAGTTTGATAACTTTTGGGGCATAATTCCAGATTGCTCTCCAGAATGGCTGGATTCTTTCGCAACTCCACCAGCAATGTATCAGTGTCCCAGTTTCCCCACATCCCCTCCAACATTTATCATTATTTGTTCCTGTCATCTTAGCCAATCTGACAGGTGTGTAGTGGTATCTCAGAGTGGTCTTAATTTGCATTTCTCTGATCAGTAGTGATTTGGAACACTCTTTCATGTGAGTGGATATAGTTTCAATTTCTTCATCTGAGAATTGTCTGTTCATATCCTTTGACCATTTATCAATTGGAGAATGGTTCGGTTTCTTATAAATCAGGGTCAGTTCTCTATATATTTTGGAAATGAGACCTTTGTCAGAACCTTTACTTTAAAAAATATTTTCCCAATTTGTTACTTCCCTTCTAATTTTGTTTGCATTAGTATTATTTGTACAGAAACTTTTTAGTTTGATGTAATCAAAATCTTCTATTTTGTGATCAATAATGATCTCTAGTTCTCCTCTGGTCATAAATTCCTTCCTCCTCCACAGGTCTGAGAGGTAGACTATCCTCTGTTCCTCTAATCTATTTATTATCTCCCTCTTTATGCCTAAATCATGGACCCATTTTGATCTTATCTTGGTATATGGTGTTAAGTGTGGATCCATATCTAATTTCTGCCATACTAATTTCCAGTTTTCCCAACAGTTTTTTCCGAATAATGAATTTTTATCCCTAATGTTGGTATCTTTGGGTTTGTCAAAGACTAGATTGCTATAGATGTACCCTTTTTTGTCCTTTGTATCTAATCTGTTCCACTGATCTACCGGTCTATTTCTTAGCCAATACCAAATGGTTTTGGTGACTGCTGCTATATAATATAGCTTTAGATCAGGTACACTTAGACCACCTTCCTCTGAGTTTTTTTTCATTAGTTCCCTTGCAATTCTCGACCTTTTATTCTTCCATATGAATTTTGTTGTTATTTTTTCTAGGTCATTAAAATAGTTTCTTGGGAGTCTGATTGGTATAGCACTAAATAAATAGATTAGTTTGGGGAGTATTGTCATCTTTATTATATTCGCTCGGCCTATCCAAGAGCATTGAATGTCTTTCCAATTATTTAAATCTGATTTTATTTTTGTGGCAAGTGTTTTGTAATTTTTCTCATATAATTCCTGACTTTTCTTTGGTAGATGGATTCCCAAATACTTTATACTCTCAACATTTGTTTGGAATGGAATTTCTCTTTCTATCTCTTGCTGTTGCATTTTGTTAGTGATATATAAAAATGCCGAGGATTTATGTGGATTTATTTTGTATCCTGCCACTTTGCTGAAATTTTGAATTGTTAAAAGAATACAAACATTGACCAAAAGGTCCATAAAACACAAAAAAATTAAGAATGGCTTAATTTAAGGGGAAGCAAGGTGGCAAAGTACAATGAAGAAGACATGAGTTCAAATCTTATGTCAATTAATTCCCATAATTCTGGAGAAATAATAAGGAGGGACAGAAGAGAAAACCAAATAGGTGTCTGAAACATAGGACCGGGGCCATGCTGAGGAAGCTGAGGGCAAGTGGCTTGCTCACTATTGTCCCCAAAATACCCAAAACAAACAAAAAACAATCTCAATTCCAGGTAGGATATTGTTGGAGAAAGACACTAGACTAGAAGGCAGAAGAACAGAATTCCAATTTTAGTTCTGCTACATACCATGGGAACTCATGCAGTTTTTTCATTTGTGGTGGTCAGTTTCTTCATTTATAAATTCAGAGAACTGATCAAGATCTATGAAGCCCCTCCCTCGCTTCCTTCCTTTCCCTTACTTCCTTCTTTTCCTTCCCTCGCTGTATTCTTTTTTCTTTCTTTTAGGAGCAGACTAGGTCATCTGTAAAGCCCCTTCTTTCTGTCTCTGTCTCTCCCTTTTTGCTTTTTTTTCTTTATTCTTTCTCTCAACATAATTCATAAAACGATGTATATTAAAAATAAATAAACTTTTAAAAGTAAAGATATGTCAGAGTTTAATTACTCCAGCTTTGGCTGTCTGTTAACTAAAATGGAGATGTTTGAATTCCTGTTCATCTATAATAAAGGGTAAGTCCTGATCAAAATAAAAAGTTAAAAAAAAAAGGAAGACACTCTATCATCTCTGAAGTTCCTTTCTTCTTTTTTCTTTCCTGTCTTCCTCCATACCAGTGAGTTATGCTATCTCACTCAGATTGGAAGTGTAACAGCCACTCACTGTTCACCTGAGCCTGGTGTTCCTCCTTAGGCGTGGTGGTTTTCCACTTCTGCAGGCTCATCCTATTGAAGCCAGGCTTAATGGAGACACCTGATGGGCTCATGAGCTTTATAACACCTTAGAATTCAGGGCTCCAAGGATCCACCAGCCTCGGCTCCCTAGGAGCAAGGACTACACATGTCAACCAACAAACACAGCCAGTTCCTCTCCCCTTCAACAATCTAGGAGTGCTAGTTCTCCTGAGATGAGCTTCAACTCCTTTTTGGACTTAAAAGTGTCTTACTTGCCTCTTTCTTGATCACATGACCTTATTTTTCATACTGAGAAAGAGAACTTCCTAGTTCCTCTAAATATCAATGTCTGTGCACCTTTAAACTACATAAATAGCAAATTAAGATAAATTTTGTCAAAAATTACACTCCTTCTGTTCTGTATTACTGATGCTTTTAATGAACTACTTTTTATAGCTTTATTCAAAACAATCTTTTATAGTAAAATTGTCATTTAATTCAGTGATTACTTATTTCTCTAATATAATTGTGGCTTTTTTCATTAGGAAAAATGCAACTTTCTTAACATGATTATGCTTAAAAATGTTTTTAATGAAATTTTTTGATTTGGTACTTGAGGGTGACAATGGGCATGTGTGTGAATGGAAACAGGCCCATGACTTATTGCTTTCTTCCATACAAGGGTAAGAAAACATATGGATGTTTAATATTTTTTTTCCATTGTATAGGACACTGTCAACTATTGACAGTCACTCTAAAGAAGCTGGAAATAAGCAACGTTTGGGGTTTGGTCTTGTGTGATTGTTATTTTTTTTCTGTTTTTAGAGAAAAGATTAAATTTGAAATATGAGACTAACAAGTTCCAGTAAAGTTCCTTGAAAAGCAAAAAAAAAGTTACAATCCTTCAGGGATATCTGAGCATGGAACTCTAAGGGGGGAAAAATCAAATAACTTCTGTGATCCAGTCTTCTTGACCAATCAGTTCAAGGACAATGTCTTTCCAAAAGTATGTCAAAGCATACCAAGTACACAGACCACAGGAATAATGCAAATGGAAAAAGACAAAGTGTAAAGGAGATCAAAGAGGTACTTAGTTTCTGTATTTATACTATGCTTATGAACAAGTTTAAAAGATAGTATAAAAGATGAACATGAGAAGAAAATGGCAAACTACTCCAATATCTCTGTCAAGAAAATCCCAAATGGAGTCATGGAGAATTGCGACACAACTGAAAAAGTCACAGTAACAAAATGGGTGTTTTCTATTGTTTACCCCACAAATACATAGGGAGTTTACTTCAAACTTTATTAGTAAACTTGTTTACAATACTTTTTCATTGGTGGTGTGTCCTATAAAATGTTCCATATAGGTTTCATTTATCATATATATCAATTGTATGAGAATATATACATGGTGCAATATTGAGGCATCTTATTTTCTTTAATGTTTTAATAATTTGTATATAAAGTTGTGATTTAATTTATCTCCTCTTGACCCTCAGATATATTGTGTTTTTTGAGATTTAATTTTAAAGTTTTCTGGAGGGGCAGCTAGGTTGCGCAGTGGATAGAGCACCCACCTTGAATTCAGGAGGACCCCAGTTCAAATCTGGTTTCAGACACTTAACACTTCCTAGCTGTGTGACCCTGGGCAAGTCACTTAACCCCAGCCTCAGGGGGGAAAAAAAAAGTTTTCTGTAGTTTCACTTTGTGCAATAACTTTTCATAAGGTACATTATTTTTGTAATTCAAAAGCTTGAAAGGTCTATTTAGAATATGTAAATAATCTCTATCAATAAAGATGATAAAAACAAATTTTACTCTATCCTACAACACAGGTGTTTCTCATATTCTTGAAAACTTATACCTTACACCTTGCACCTGAAAAGTATAGCTAAAAAAAGAAGTAAACATCATCCATAACTAGAGAAAAAACCATGGACACTGAATGTGGATTGAATTGATCAGATTTTTATTGTATAATGTTATAAATATGCAAACTAGAGAGAAGCAGAGCAGGGGGTCCAGTATATTAAAAGGTTTATGTGTAATGAGAATCTGTTGGTGTTCATGTGGGGCTCAATCAAGAATTTCAAGACTTTGGGCTGATCACTTGGTTCACCCTTCACTTTAGTATCTTTTTCACTCAAGGCACATCACTGAACTTCCTAGTGGCCCAGACCATTGCCTAACTATCCAAGTTGAAGAGGTGTCAACTAGCCTTGGTGGGCAAGTCCTTCATCCTCCATTCCCTTTATTGATGAGTTCACAGGTCTAGTCCCAAAACAGCCTTCCAAACAACCCAAACAAAAACAGACTCGGAAAAGAAATGCTGCACCTAGATAGCAAACTCTATCACATTGCTTGTCATCTGGAGAGGTGCAGAGGGGAAAAATGTAGCTCAGAATGTTAAAAAAGTGAATGTTGAAAATTATCTGTACATGTCATTGGAAAAAATAAATATTGGAGAGGGAATCAAGAGTTGCAACAGAAGTATCTTCTTAGCTTCCATGGGACTTCTATCATATGTACTTATTCCCTACCCAACAGCTTCAGAAAGGACCAAACTGTCCTGGTCAGTAGAGGCTTCCCTTCTCCTCAAGGAGTTGCAGGACCAATCTATCATCTTCCAATTCTGGAAGAATCCCCAGTGATAAATCACAAAGCCTTCATTGGGCCTGATCTGCACCTACTGTCTTTCCACATTATTATTCCAGACTGGGAAATGTGACCTCCAACATTCAAATACACAGTGGTGACCTTGGCTCAATTAGTGAAGACAATCTCTCCAGCAAATTGTAGACCATACTTTGATATTGAGAAGAGAACTTGATTGAGTGCTATTATTGTTCTATTGGAACAGTGGACTTTTAGAATTTGAGTACTTGTCTTAACCCTTCAATAACAATTTCAGAGAGAATTTGAGGGGGAGGAAGGATGAGTATGTGAGGTGAAGTGTCACCCAACTAATCAATCAACAACTTTTCCTTTAAACATCATCATTTCAGATGGGAAGCCATTTTTCCCCATTTACCCATCAGTTATCATTCTTTCAGCACTGTGTTAACTAAATTAACTAAGGACTATGGATGTGCTATTTTCTATTCTTGCACATAATCACTAAAGTCCTTCAAAGGATAGCTCAAAAATAGCCTTTTACTTGAAACTTTCCCTGAACTTTCTCTGTCTCTGTCTTTCTCTCTGTGTGTGTCTCTCTGTCTCTGTCTCTGTCTCTCTCTCTTTCTCTCTCTCTCTCTCTGTCTCTCTCTGTCCCCTCCCTCCATCTCTCGCTGCCCCACACATGAATCTCTAACAAAGTACAAATACTATTATTCGGAAAATCTAGGTGCTGCACTGCAAATAATGCTGCACTTGGAATGAGGAAGGCTTTCAAATCTAATCTCTGACACATAATAGTTTGGGATCCTGATTGCCTCAGTTCCTTAACTATAAAATGAGCTGGAAGAGGAGATGCAAACCACTCTGGGATCTTAACCAAGAAAACCCCAGATGCAGTGATAAAGAGTTGGGCATGACTGGACAAACAACAATATTCTAGGCAGAGTAAAAGTGGGCAAAAAGTGGACAGGAAGTATGACCTTTGGGCCTCCCTGTGGAATGGTAGAATGAACACTGGATCTAAAGTTAGAGCACTTGTTCCTAACTTTCTCTGTGACTTTGGAGAACAGTTATAGCTCACAGGTATGCAGCATTTACTATGTTCTAGGCACTGTTTTAAAAACTTTACAAACATCTAATTTGATTGTTACAAAATCCCAAAGTCATTCCCATCTGATCATGCTAAAAGTTTGTTATTACTTCACTGTTTTTCACGTTGCTTGAATTTGTGGACGACTTTCCAGGTTTTTCTGAAAACATCCTGCTCATCATTTTAAATAGAGCAATAATATTCTATCAGAATCACATGACATAATTTATTCATCCATTTCCCCAATTGAGGGGCATCCCCTCAGTTTCCAGTTTTTTGTTCTGAGAAGAGAGCTGCTGTAAAGGGAAGGAACTTTGGAGTCATATAATTAAGGCTCAGTATGAGTGAATTAATTCTACTGCCAAGTGTCAACTTGTAGAAGTATACTAACTGCAGGTAAAGTAAATAACCTTTATCTTATCAATTCCACTGAGGTGTTAAACCTTATTTTGAATATATTTCTCTAAAGTTCTGGCTCACTACATCACCCACATTCCCTTGTTTTCGAACATAGGTAGGCATGCCCTCCCTGCCTTCTCAGGGAGGTGGGAACCCCCAAAATGAGAGCACAAAAAGGTGTTAACTCAGTGGAATTGAGAAGACAATGGTTACCTACTTTACATGTACTTAGTATAGTTCTACAAGTTGACACTTTGTTGTAGGATTAAATCCATCCTACTGAGCCTTAAGTATATTTCTCCAAAGTTGCTGCTCTTTACAAGCTGCTGAAAATATTTTTGTAGGACCTATAGGTTCCTTTTCTTTCTTAAAAATTTTATTCAGGATTCATGTCTCCTAGTGGTATTGCTAGGTTAAAAGATATACATGATTTTATAGCCCTTTGGGCAAGGTTCATATTAAAAAAAAAAAAAAAACAGATTCTTACAGGGACTAGATGACTTACAATGTTTCTCCCAGCTCTGAAATTCTATGATTCTAGTAGTGATGTAACCCTGCTTTCTCTGATGCCTCAGTCACTTGCAGGGCTCACAGTAGGTTAGCACTTAGTAGGTGCTTGACAAATATAGTTGAATGAATAAAGAAAGAATTAAATCTCTTTACATTTAGCACTGGCCCCAAGAAAGAAATGAAAATGTTCTCATAGTTTTATACTTGTTACCTTCAACTGATTTCAATTCAACAAAGAGTTACTTAAACATAAGTGCAAAACCCTCTATCAGACACTGGGAAAATGAAAGTAAAATGACAAATTAAAGTAAATAAGAGTAAAATGAAATGAAAGTTAAAAGGCCTTCACTCAATGAGTTTCCATTCTACTGAAATTCTGCTATGAATTTTGACTTTTAAAAAAACAAGTTTTTCTATTCCTTTACTTAAAGTAGCCACATTTCACCACTAATTTTCCTCCAGCAGTCTGTGAATTTTTAAAATATAATAAATTATTGGGTCACTGTCTTTTAATGTAATGGATTTTTCTTGTAATTCTATGCGTTCTATTTTATATTTTTTCAAATATTCTTCGGAAAAGAATCCATACATTGCCCCAAAGGTCCATAAAACACAAAATGATTAAGAATGGCTGATTCAAGGGGAAGCAAGGTGACAAAGTACAGTCAAGAGGACATGAGTTCAAATCTTATCTCAGATAATTCCTAGAATGCTAGAGGAAAAAGGAGAGAGAAGAGGAAACCAAGTAGTTGTCCAAGCAGTAGGACAGGGGCCATGCTAAGGAAGCCAAGGGCAAGTCACTTGACCCCTATTGCCCCCCAAATATCCAAAACAAACAAACAAAAAAGAATCACAATTCTAGGTAAGGTATTTTTGGAGAAAGACACTAGACTAGAAGGCAAAAGAACACAATTCGGATTTTAGCTCTGCTACATACCATGGGACCTCATGCAGTTTTTCTTCTGTGGTGCTCAGTTTCTTCATTTATAAGATCAGAGGACTGGACAAAATCTATGAAGTTCCTCCCTTCCTTTTTTTTCTTTCCTTCCTTCTTTCCATCTCTCTCTTTTTTCTTTCTTTCTTTTAGGAGTAAACAGGATCATCTGTAAAGCCCCTTCCCTCCTTCTCTCTCTATCTCTCCTTTTTTCCCCTTTTTTTCCTTATTCTTTCTCTCAACATAATTCATAAAACAATGTGTATTAAAAATAAACTTTTAAAAGTAATGATATGTCAGAGTATAATTACTCCAGGTTTGGCTATCTGTTAACTAAATGTTTGAATTCCTATTCATCTATTGTAAAGGATAAGTCGTGATCAAAATAGTAAGTGAAAAAAAAAAGAAAAGGAAAATACTATATCATCTCTGAAGTTCCTTTCTTCTTTATTTTCTTTCCTGGCTTCCTTCCTCCATACCAGAGAGTTATCCTATCTCACTCACATTGGAAGTGTAACAACCACTCACTCTTCACCTGAGCCTGTTGGCCCTCCCTGGGCTGCCTGGTGGTTTCCCACGTGTGTGGAGGCTCATCCTATTGATGCCAGACTTAGTGGAGACACCTGATGGGCTCATTAACTTTGTAACATCTTAGAACTTCAGGGCTCCAAGAATCCACCAGCCTCAGCTCCCTGGGAGCAAGGATTACACGTGTCAACCAACAAATACAGCTAGAGTTCCTCCTCCCTCTAACCATCTAGGAGTGTTCTTCCTCCTGAGACGAGCTTGACAATTCTCTCATTTCAACTCCCTTTTGGATCTAAAAATGTCTTATTCGCCTCTTCCTTGATCACATGACATTATTTTTCATATTGAGGAAGAGAACTTCCTATTTCCTCTAAATATCAATGTCTGTGCACCTTTAAAACTACATTTAAGATAACTCATGTCAAAAATTACAGTCCTTCAGGGATATTTGAACTCTAAGAGAAAAAAATAGTCAAATAACCTCTGCAATTCAGTCTTTTGAATTAGTTCAAGAACAATCTGTCTTTCTGAAAATATGTCAAAGCACACCAAGTACACAGATCACATGACCAATCCAAATGGAAAAAAAGAAATAGAAAGTGTAAAGGAGAGCCAAGAGGCACTAAATTTCTGTATTTATATGCTTATGAACAAGTTTAAAAGACAGTACAAAAAATGAACGGGAGAAGAAAATGGCAAAGCACTCCTATATCTCTGCCAAGAAAATCCCAAACAGAGTCATGGAGAGTTGAGATACAACTGAAAAAGTCACAGTAATAAAATAGGTGTTTTCTATTGTTTACCCCACAATTACATTGGGAGTTTTCTTCAAACTTTATTAGTAAAGTGGTTTATAATACTTTTTCATTGGTGGTCTGTCCTATAAAAGATTCCATATATGTTTATCAATTGTTTAAGAATATACACACGGTGCAATATTAAAGCAGCTATTTTCTTAATGCTTGAGTAATTTGTATATAAAGTCATGATTTATCTTCTCTTGACCATCAGATATTGTGTTTTTTGAAATTTAATTTTAAAGTTTTCTGAAGTTTCATTTAGCGTAATAAGTTTTCATAACATACATTATTTTTGTAATCCAGAATCTTGAAATGCATATTTAGAATATGTACTATATAGTTTATCAATAAAGATGATAAAAAAGAACACATTTTACTCTATCCTACAACACAGGCTTTTCTCCTATCCTTAAAAAAATATTTCTAGAAAAACTTATTTATTCAAAATATTTCAATTACAAGAAGGACTTAAAAATGGGTTAAATAAATTATCCATGTCCAGAGAAACAACCATGGACACCGAATGTGGATTGAAGCATAGTATTTTCTCATTTTTGTTTGTCCCTTTGCCTTTTCTTCTTCATGTTTTTTTCTATGTCTGCTTTTTATTGTACAGTGTTTCAAATATGGAAATGTATTTGGAAGTATTGTACATGTAAATAAAAAAGAAAGTAAAAAGGAGTTGGCTAGGAACTTTTCCTATGTACACATTCTACTAAACAAAAAGAATGACAGTGATTGAAAATTTTTTTAATGAAATTATCGTAAACATGACAAAATTTACAATATATAATACAGATGTTCTTGTTTATATTGAGTATAAATTTAGATAAAGATATTTACTAATAAAATATTTCTTTCCAAAAGTAGCCATATAAAATCAGAATCATAAAAGTTATTTACTATCCAATGAAAACCTATACAATTTCCTGACTCTACCTCTGTTTAGGAAGAGTTATTTAAAGTGCAAGATCAGGCTAAGGCTCCCTATGACCTCAAATAGGTGACATGGGATTTGAGGAATGCTTGTTCTTCCTCAGTCCAGGTGCCCCTTTCCTTCACACTCTTTGGGAATGGGAAATTGTTGGGAGAGAGCAGGGAGCTGGAATTAGGTGGGAGGGAATCAGAGATTCAGAAAAGAGTATGTATTTGGCAAAATGAATATAAAAAGTCGTCGCTCTTATAAAGAGGCAGAGCAAAGACTTCTGAGCTGCCACAATAATGCAAGGGTTCTCCCATCCTTCCTGGTCTTCTGAGCTTTCCTTCTGTGTCTGGATACCTGGCTTGGAATTCCATAGTTGTTTCTGCAGTTTCCTCATGTCCCTCATAGCCCCTGAGGGGGATTTTACATGACTTTTCCTGATCTTCCTCCATTTCTGGACATTTCTTGTGTCTCTTGCAGCAACCGTTCAGCCTGCAGCATGACCAGCAGCTGAGGATCCCTTTTCCAACCCCTCTGAAGACAGCAATTATTTTCCCTGTGATGTCTCTTTCTGCAAAAACAAAGAGGAAGTGAATAAGCTTTTATTCAACACCTACTATGTGCCAGCCCCTTGCTAAGGGCTATACAAATATTGCTTTGTTTATTGTATGCATGTATGTATAGCTTGCTCTTGTGCAGGTACACACACACACACAGAGGATCTGGCATTTTCTGGAATCGTGTCCCATCTCTTTCTGGCCAGGAAAAGGCAGGCTGGGGTTTTCCTTTTGTAAAGAAGTTTTTGGCCCCCAAATGTTCCCCAGGATGCTAGCAACCCTTAGGAAGTTCAGTTCTTAGCTGCTGTTAGTCCTGCCCCAGTTCTTCTCTATAGCCCAACAATGCTACCTGCCTCATCTTCCTGAATTAAAATCAAATCTCACATGCTTACTAAGAGTATGACCCTGGGCAAGTCAATTCTTTCTTAGCTCATTTCCTTATCTATAAACAGGGTCACTACAGAAAAGGGTAAAGCATTCTAGGCTCTCAGTAAAGAGAACTGAAAAATAACAGAAGGGGAGCTGGTGTTACCTGGCCACTTGATCCCTGAGTCCCTAAAGGCAGGAATATCCTGTAGGTTTTGCTCCATCACTGGCTCTTCCATCACTGGCTCTTCCATCAATGACATTTCACAAAAAGATGACAAAACTTCTATCTTGCTTATAGGAGAATGGGCATTATCTGCCAAAGAAAGTAAAAACCCATTAGGAATAAGGTCTATTTCCCCAGGGGAGGAGTGGAAGATGGCAATGTCATGAGAGAACAGTACTCACTGCTAGGGCTTCCTTTTTCTTCCTTTATCTTCTCCAGATACAGTGGATTTTCAGTGCTCTTCTTAGCATCAGAGTGGGAGTTTTCCAAATGACATAGAGGTGGAGTTGCCATGGTCTAAATTAATAAAATTTAAAACAAAATATGCACCGACTGGATTTTGCATCAGGACAATTGGTCACACAACAATACCACCAACAAAAAAAAAAAAGGGTGAACTCATGGGGCCATTTTATAAATTTAAAACTTTTATTTTCATCCATACATCTGGCTTTGCTATTAAATCATATCCCTTCTCGCTGCATTCATTCTTTCTCTCCTCCTGCCTCAAATTCATAATAAATCACTTTTCTTTGAGGCTGGGGTTAAGTGACTTGCCCAGGGTCACACAGCTAGGAAGTGTTAAGTGTCTGAGGCCACATTTGAACTCAGGTCCTGCTGAATTCAAGGCTGGTGCTCTATCCACTGTGCCACCTAGTTGCCCCTTCATAATAAATCACTAATCCTGCCTTTAGTCATTGCCCTCCTGGATTTCTCTACTTGTCCTCATTAATGTCTAACGTGTAAGTGTCTCATTCAAGTATCATTTTACAGATGAAGGAACTGAGGCTACTGCAGAAGGAGTCCCAATATCTTCCAGATGGGAAATAGCAGATCTTCTGCCTCCACAGCCAGTCCCATTCCTACTCCTAACTTCTGCTCCCTCTGGCCATCCTTGCCATCAACACTGCATTAAAATTTTGGATCCTTTCTCTATTATAATTAACCTATTGCCCTCACCGCCTGAAGGTTGCAGCTTCTGCACCCTTCTAACACCCAAGGGGATCAACCCTTCCCATGTGCCTATTCCCCTATAAAAACTGCCCATAAGCCTGATAATTGACCCACATCATTGCCCCAGAGCTACTGAAAAATGATAGCTCTATGACTCCATTTTTTTTCCTGCTGAGGCAATTGGGACTAAAAGACTTGCCCAGGGTCACACAGGTAGGAAGTGTTAAGTGTCTGAGGTCAAATTTGAACTCAGAGAGTCTTGATTTCAGGGCTGGTGCTCGGATCCACTGAGCCTCCTAGCTGCCATTCTTCCATTCAGAAAAAACCCTCCTTCCAGGGAGAGCAAATAGCCAACCATCCCTTCCGCACAATCTCTGATTCCCCCTCAGGATAACCTTGTGAAATCCCTGGGGATCTGGGCTGTGGGCACAATCTGCCCACTCAATAGACAGCAGAGAGAAATATTTGGATGTCTAATAAATAGCCTGTGCTACTTTAATCTCAAGACCTAAAGAATCAAAAGCTGAGATTTAGTGATTAGTGAAAACTGATTAGTGAAAACCCCAATTGCCTCAGGGGAAAAAAAAAGAAATCTGGTGATTAAAAAAGAGGTAGGGAGGTGCCACAGTGGATTGAATGCTAGGCCTGGAGTCAGGAAGACAACTTCCTGAATTCAAATGTACTTCCAACCACCAGCTTTGTGACCTTTGGCAAGTCACTTAATGCTGTTTGCCTCAGTTTCCTCCTCGGTAAATTGAGCTGGAAAAGAAACCCAACACCACCCTACAGTAGTTTTACCACAAAACCCAAAAATGGGTAAAAGAACGCTCACATCAGACAGAAAACGACAGGGCTAAAATTTTTAAACCTCCCTTTGTACTCCCAAGTAATGCTAGAGGATACCCCGTACCTCCTCGGCCAGCAAGAAGTAGAGCTTTATGGAGAAGAAAAAAAATAAAGAGATCCTTTGGATGACTAGCAGAGAAAGGAAAAGCTTTGTCCCACACCCCAGGTCTCCAGGAGAAAGCAGTGCTTTCCTTTCTCCCTGCCCAAGGCAGGCAGGGACAGCCCAGGCTGCCTAGGGGCAGCTGAAGTTGCTCTAAACTCAGCCCAAGCTTACCTGTGGTCAGAGGGGGATCTCTGTCCAAGGTGCTGAAAGCGGCCAGAAAGTGCGCTGAGACTCAAGCAGGGTCCCTTCTCTTTCCAATCCTTAGCCCGGCCACAGGAACCAGGAGCTCGATTCAGCCCACTGAGAGTTGTGGAGACTTCGGTGCGAGTTTCCCCAGAAGCCCAGGAACGTTCCTTCAGAAGAAGGGAAGGAGACGCCAAAGGAGCTTCGTCTTCTGCTATGGCTTCATCCACCTGGAGGACCGCTTTTTATAGCTCGATTTGAGAAGGATTGGGTGGGAAGGCTGGCTGATTGGGGCCCTCTGGACAAAAGCCTACACCATTTACCACCTCAGGCTCCTGTTCTCACCTCCTAGAACCTCCCACCCACCATCAGCGGATTTCCAAGTGAACGTTTTCCTCAGGATCTCATTTATTTTGCAGAAAGAAATGCAAACTAGGGAGAAGCAGAGCAGGGGGTCCAGTGCATTAAAAGGTTGATGT
The DNA here is from genome assembly GCF_048593235.1 of Sminthopsis crassicaudata. Lineage (NCBI taxonomy): Eukaryota > Metazoa > Chordata > Mammalia > Dasyuromorphia > Dasyuridae > Sminthopsis > Sminthopsis crassicaudata. Next base: position 16,817,145 of record NC_133622.1, on the reverse strand, counting down.
CTAATGAGCATCCATTGGTCTTTATTGGGGTTCAATCAAGAATTTCAAGACTTTGGGCTGATCACTTGGTTCACCCTTCACTTTAGTATCTTTTTCACTCAAGGCACATCACTGAACTTCCTAGTGACCCACACCATTGTCTAACTATCCAAGTTGAAGAGGTGTCAACTAGCCTTGGTGGGCAAGTCCTTCATCCTCCATTCCCTTTATTGATGAGTTCACAGGTCTAGTCCCAAAACAGCCTTCCAAACAACCCAAACAAAACCAGACTAGGAAAAGAGATGCTGCACCTAGATAGAAAACTATATCACATTGCTTGTCATCTAGGAGAGGGGAAGGGAGAAAAAGTGTAGCTCAAAATCTTATAGAAGTAAATGCTGAAAATAACGTTTACATGTTATTGGAACAAATAAACTACTATGGGGGAGAAGGGGGCTGGAGAGGGAATCAAGAGTTGCAACAGAAGTATCTTCCTAGCCTCCATGGGACTTCTATTATATGTACTTACAACCTACCCAACAGCTTTGCAGCTGAGAGCTGCTGCCAGGAATGCTGGCACTATCTGTGACTTCTAAGGCCGATTCCTCTTTCACTTCAAGGCACCAGTCAGAAAGGACCAAACTGTCCTGGTCAGTAGAGGCTTCCCTTCTCCTCAAGGAGTTGCAGGACCAATCTATCATCTTCCAATTCTGGAAGAATCCCCAGTGATAAATCACAAAACCCTCCCTGGGCCTGATCTGCACCTACTGTCTTTCCACATTATTATTCCAGACTGGGAAATGGGACCTCCAACATTCAAAAGCACAGTGGTGACCTTGGCTCAATTAGTGAAGACAATCTATGAAGCAAATTGTAGATCATACTTTGAGATTGAGGAGAGAATTTCATTGAGTCCCATTATTGTTCTATTGGAACACTTGACTTCTAGTATTTATCGAGTACTTGTCTTAACCCTTCAATAACAATTTCAGAGAGAATTTGAGGGGGAGGAAGGATGAGTATGTGAGGTGAAGTGTCACCCAACTAATCGATCAACAACTTTTCCTTTAAACATCATCATTTCAGATGGGAAACCATTTTTCCCCATTTACCAATCAGTTATCATTCTTTCAGCACTGTGTGTTAACTAAATTAACTAAGGACTATGGATGTTCTATTTTTTATTCTTGCACATAATCACTATAGTTCTTCAAAGGTCAGCTCAAAAATAGCCTTTTATTTGAAACTTTCCCTGAACTTTCTATCTCTTTCTGTCTTTCTCTCTCTATGTGTCTCTCTGTCTATCTGTCTGTCTTTCTCTGTCTCTCTCTGTCCCCTCCCTCCATCTCTCGCTGCCCCACACATGAATCTCTAACAAAGTACAAATACTATTATTGGGAAAGTCTAGGTGCTGCACTGCATATAATGCTGCACTTGGAATGAGGAAGGCTTTCAAATCTAATCTTAGACACATAATAGTTTGGGATCCTGATTGCCTCCGTTCCTTAACTATAAAATGAGCTGGAAGAGGAGATGCAAACCACTCTAGGATCTTTACCAAGAAAACCCCAGATGAAGTGATAAACAGTTGGGCATGACTGTACAAACAACAATATTCTAGGCAGAGTAAAAGTGGGCAAAAAGAGGGCAGGAAGTATGACCTTTGGGCCTCCCTGTGGAATGGTAGAATGAACACTGGATCTAAAGTTAGAGCACTTGGTCCTAACTTTCTCTGTGATTTTGGAGAATAGTTATAGCTCACAGGTATATAGCATTTACTATGTTCTACACACTGTGTTAAAAAGTTTAGAAACATCTCATTTGATTGTTACAACATACCAAAGTCATTCCCATCTGATCATCCTAGAAGTTTACTATCACTTCAGTGTATTTCACTTTGCTTGCATTTGTGTACAATTATCCAGGTTTTTCTGAAAACATCCTGCTCATCATTTTTCATAGAGAAATAATATTCTATCAGAATCACATGACATAATTTATTCATCCATTCCCCAATTGAGGGGCATCCCCTCAGTTTCCAGATTTTTGTTCTGAGAAGAGAGCTGCTGTAAAGGGCAGGAACTTTGGGGACATATAATTAAGGCTCAGTATGAGTGATTTAATTCTACTGCCAAGTGTCAACTTGTAGAAGTATACTAAGTGCAGGTAAAGTAAATAACCTTTATCTTATCAATTCCACTGAGGTGTTAAACCTTATTTTGAATATATTTCTCTAAAGTTCTGGCTCACTACATCACCCACATTCCCTTGTTTTCGAACATAGGTAGGCATGCCCTCCCTGCCTTCTCAGGGAGGTGGGAACCCCCAAAATGAGAGCACAAAAAAACGTGTTAACTCAGTGGAATTGAGAAGACAATGGTTACCTAGTTTACATGTACTTAGTATAGTTCTACAAGTTGACACTTTGTTGTAGGATTAAATCCATCCTACTGAGCCTTAAGTATATTTCTCCAAAGTTGCTGCTCTTTACAAGCTGCTGAAAATATTTTCGTAGAACCTATAGGTCCCTTTTCTTTCTTAAAAAATTTTATTCAGGATTCATGTCTACTAGTGGTATTGCTAGATTAAAGGATATAAATGATTTTATAGCACTTTGGGCAAGGTTCATATATTTAAAAAAAAACAGATTCTTACAGGGACAAGATGACTTATTATGTTTCTCCCAGCTCTGAAATTCTATGATTCTAGTAGTGATGTAACCCTGCTTTCTCTGATGCCTCAGTCACTTGCAGGGCTCACAGTAGCTTAGCACTTGGTAGGTGCTTGACAAATATAGTTGAATGAATAAAGAAAGAATTAAATCTCTTTACATTTAGCACTTGCCCCAAGAAAGAAATGAAAATGTTCTCATAGTTTTATACTTGTTACCTTTAACTGATTTCAATTCAACAAAGAGTTACTTAAACATAAGTGCAAAACCCTCTATCAGACACTGGGAAAACAAAAGTAAAATGACAAATGAAAGTAAATGAAAGTAAAATGAAATGAAAGTAAAAAGGCCTTCACTCAATGAGTTTCCATTCTAATGAAATTCTGTTATGAATTTTGATTTTAAAAAAACAACCTTTTCTATTCCTTCACTTAAAGTAGCCACACATTTCACCACTAATTTTCCTCCAGCAGTTCTTATTCTGGGTCTGTGAATTTCTAAAACAAAATAAATTATTGGGTCACTGCCTCTTAATGTAATTGATTTTTCTTGTAATTCTATGCGTTCTATTTTATATATTTTCAAGTATTCTTCGGAACAGAATCCATACATTGCCCCAAAGGTCCATAAAACACAAAATGATTAAGAATGGCTGATTCAAGGGGAAGCAAGGTGACAAAGTACACTCAAGAGGACATGAGTTCAAATCTTATCTCAGATAATTCCTAGAATGCTAGAGGAAAAAGGAGAGAGAAAAGGAAACCAAGTAGTTGTCCAAGCAGTAGGACAGGGGCCATGCTAAGGAAGCCAAGGGCAAGTCACTTGACGCCTATTGCGCCCAAATATCCAAAACAAACAAACAAAAAAGAATCACAATTCTAGGTAAGGTATTTTTGGAGAAAGACACTAGTCTAGAAGGCAAAAGAACACAATTCGGATTTTAGCTCTGCTACATACCATGGGACCTCATGCAGTTTTTTCATCTGTGGTGCTCAGATTCTTCATTTATAAGATCAGAGGACTGGACAAGATCTATGAAGTTCCTCCCTTCCTTTTTTTCCTTTCCTTCCTTCTTTCCATCTCTCTCTTTTTTCTTTTTGTCTTTTAGGAGGAAAAGGATCATCTGTAAAGCCCCTTCCCTCCTTCTCTCTCTATCTCTCCTTTTTTCCCCCTTTTTTTCCTTCATTCTTTCTCTCAACATAATTCATAAAACAATGTGTATTAAAAATAAACTTTTAAAAGTAATGATATGTCAGAGTATAATTACTCCAGGTTTGGCTATCTGTTAACTAAATGTTTGAATTCCTATTCATCTATTGTAAAGGATAAGTCCTGATCAAAATAGTAAGTGAAAAAAAAAAAAAGGAAGATACTATATCATCTCTGAAGTTCCTTTCTTCTTTATTTTCTTTCCTGGCTTCCTTCCTCCACACCAGTGAGTTATCCTATCTCACTCACATTGGAAGTGTAACAACCACTCACTCTTCACCTGAGCCTGTTGGCCCTCCCTGGGCAGCCTGGTGGTTTCCCACGTGTGTGGAGGCTCATCCTATTGATGCCAGACTTAGTGGAGACACCTGATGGGCTCATTAACTTTGTAACATCTTAGAACTTCAGGGCTCCAAGAATCCACCAGCCTCAGCTCCCTAGGAGCAAGGATTACACGTGTCAACCAACAAATACAGCTAGAGTTCCTCCTCCCTCTAACAATCTAGGAGTGTTTTTCCTCCTGAGACGAGCTTGAAAATTCTCATTTCAAATCCTTTTTGGAACTAAAAATGTCTTATTCGCTTCTTCCTTAATCACATTATATTATTTTTCATATTGAGGAAGAGAACTTCCTATTTCCTCTAAATATCAATGTCTGTGCACCTTTAAAACTACATTTAAGATAACTCATGTCAAAAATTACAGTCCTTTAGGGATATCTGATCGTGGAACTCTAAGAGAAAAAAATAGTCAAATAACCTCTGCGATTCAGTCTTTTGAATTAGTTCAAGAACAATCTGTCTTTCTGAAAATATGTCAAAGCACACCAAGTACACAGATCACATGACTAATCCAAATGGAAAAAAAGACATAGAAAGTGTAAAGGAGAGCCAAGAGGCACTAAATTTCTGTATTTATAGTATGCTTATGGACAAGTTTAAAAGATAGTACAAAAAATGAACGGGAGAAGAAAATGGCAAAGCACTCCTATATCTCTGCCAAGAAAATCCCAAATAGAGTCATGGAGAGTTGAGATACAACTGAAAAAGTCACATTTAAAATAGGTGTTTTCTATTGTTTACCCCACAATTACATTGGGAGTTTTCTTCAAACTTTATTAGTAAAGTGGTTTATAATACTTTTTCATTGGTGGTCTGTCCTATAAAAGATTCCAAATATGTTTATCAATTGTTTAAGAATATACACACGGTGCAATATTAAAGCAGCTATTTTCTTTTTTTTTTTTTTATTATATATATATATATATATATTTTATAATATTATCCCTTGTATTCATTTTTCCAAATTACCCCCCCTCCCTCTATTCCCTCCCCCCGACGACAGGCAATACCATACATTTTACATGTGTTACAATATAGTCTAGGTACAATACATGTGTGTGAATATCATTTTCTTGTTGCACAATAAACATTAGAATCCGAAGGTACATGCAACCTGGGCAGACAGATATTAGTACTAACAATTTTCATTCCCCTCCCAGTGTTTCTTCTCTGGGTGCAGCTACCCCTGTCCATCATTGATCAACTGGAAGTGAGTTGGATCTTCTTTATGTTGAAGATTTCCACTTCCATCAGAATACATCCCCATACAGTATTGTTGTTGAAGTGTACAGTGATCTTCTGGTTCTGCTCATTTCACTCAGCATCAGTTGATTTAAGTCTCTCCAGGCCTCTCTGTATTCCTCCTGCTGGTCATTTCTTACAGAGCAATAATATTCCATAACCTTCATATACCACAATTTACCCAACCATTCTCCAACTGATGGACATCCATTCATCTTCCAGTTTCTAGCTACAACAAAAAGAGAGCAGCTATTTTCTTAATGCTTGAGTAATTTGTATATAAAGTCATGATTTATCTTCTCTTGACCATCAGATATTGTGTTTTTTGAAATTTAATTTTAAAGTTTTCTGAAGTTTCATTTAGCGTAATAAGTTTTCATAACATACATTATTTTTGTAACCCAGAATCTTGAAATGCATATTTAGAATATGTACTATATAGTTTATCAATAAAGATGATAAAAAAGAACACATTTTACTCTATCCTACAACACAGGCTTTTCTCCTATCCTTAAAAAATTATTTCTAGAAAAACTTATTTATTCAAAATATTTCAATTACAAGAAGGACTTAAAAATGGGTTAAATAAATTATCCATGTCCAGAGAAACAACCATGGACACCGAATGTGGATTGAAGCATAGTATTTTCTCATTTTTGTTTGTCCCTTTGCCTTTTCTTTTTCATGTGTTTTTCTATCTCTGATTTTTATTGTACAGTGTTACAAATATGGAAATGTATTTGGAAGTATTGTACATGTAAACAAAAAAGAAAGAAAGTAAGTAAAAAGGAGTTGGCTAGGAACTTTTCCTATGTACACATTCTACTAAGCAAAAAGAATGACAGTGGTTGCTGAAAATTTTTTTAATGAAATTATTGTAAACATGACAAAATTTACAATATATAATACCGATGTTCTTGTTTATATTGACTATAGATTTAGATAAAGATATTTACTAATTAAATATTTCTTTCCAATGGTAGCAATATAAAACCAGAATCATAAAAGTAATTTACTATCCAATGAAAACCTATACAATTTCCTGACTCTACCTCTGTTTAGGAAGAGTTATTTAAAGTGCAAGATCAGGCTAAGGCTCCCTATGACCTCAAATAGGTGACATGGGATTTGAGGAATGCTTGTTCTTCCTCAGTCCAGGTGCCCCTTTCCTTCACACTCTTTGGAAATGGGAAATTGTTGGGAGAGATCAGTGAGCTGGAATTAGATGGGAGGGAATCAGAGATTCAGAAAAGAGTATGTATTTGGCAAAATGAATATAAAAAGTCGTCGCTCTTATAAAGAGGCAAAGCAAAGACTTCTGAGCTGCCACAATAACGCAAGGGTTCTCCCATCCTTCCTGGTCTTCTGAGCTTTCCTTCTGTGTCTGGATACCTGGCTTGGAATTCCATAGTTGTTTCTGCAGTTTCCTCATGTCCCTCATAGCCCCTGAGGGAGATTTTACATGACTTTTCCTGATCTTCCTCCATTTCTGGACATTTCTTGTGTCTCTTGCAGCATCTGTTCAGCCTGCAGCATGACCAGCAGCTGAGGATCCCTTTTCCAACCCCTCTGAAGACAGCAATTATTTTCCCTGTGATGTCTCTTTCTGCCGAAATAAAAGGAAGTGAATAAGCTTTTATTCAACACCTACTATATGCCAGCCCCTTGCTAAGGGCCATCCAAATATTGCTTTGTTTATTGTATGCATGTATGTATAGCTTGCTCTTGTGCAGGTGCACACCCACACACACACACACACACACACACACACACACACACACACAGAGGATCTGGCATTTTCTGGAATCGTGTCCCATCTCTTTCTGGCCAGGAAAAGGCAGGCTGGGATTTTCCTTTTGTAAAGAAGTTTTTGGCCCCCAAATGTTCCCCATTATGCTAGCCACCCTTAGGACGTTCAGCTCTTAGCTGCTGTTAGTCCTGCCCCAGTTCTTCTCTATAGCCGAACAATGCTACCTGCCTCATCTTCCTGAATTAAAATCAAATCTCACATGACCCTGGGCAAGTCAATTCTTTCTTAGCTCATTTCCTTATCTATAAACAGGGTCACTACAGAAAAGGGTAAAGCATTCTAGGCTCTCAGTAAAGAGAACTGAAAAATAACAGAAGGGGAGCTGGTGTTACCTGGCCACTTGATCCCTGAGTCCCTAAAGGCAGGAATATCCTGTAGGTTTTGCTCCATCACTGGCTCTATCATCACTAGGTCTTTAAACTTTGGCTCTTCCATCAATGACATTTCACAAAAAGATGACAGAAGATCTATCTTACTTATAGGAGAATGGGCATTATCTGCCAAAGAAAGTAAAAAACCATCAGGAATAAGGTCTATTTCCCCAGGGGAGGAGTGGAAGATGGAAATGTCATGAGAGAACAGTACTCACTGCTAGGGCTTCCTTTTTCTTCCTTTATCTTCTCCAGATACAGTGGATTTTCAGTGCTTTTCTTAGCAGCAGAGTGGGAGTTTTCCAATTGAGATAGAGGTGGAGTTGCCATGGTCTAAATTAATAAAATTTAAAACAAAATATGCACCGACTGGATTTTGCATCAGGACAATTGGTCACACAACAATACCACCAACAAAACAAAAATATAAGATGTTCTAAAACTCATTAAAAACAAACAAACGAACAAAGGGTGAACTCATGGGGCCATTTTATAAATTTAAAACTTTTATTTTCATCCATACATCCGGCTTTGCTACTAAATCATATCCCTTCTCCCTGCATTCATTTTTTCTCTCCTCCTACCTCAATTTCATAATAAATCATTTTTTTTGAGGCTGGGGTTAAGTGACTTGCCCAGGGTCACACAGCTAGGAATTGTTAAGTGTCTGAGGCCACATTTGAACTCAGGTCCTCCTGAATTCAAGACTGGTGCTCTATCCACTGTGCCACCTAGCTGCCCCTTCATAATAAATCACTAATCCTGGTCTTAGTCATTGCCCTCCTGGATTTCTCTACTCTTCCTCATTAATATCTAAATTATAGGTGTCACATTCAAATGTCCTGTTACAGATGAGGGAACTGAGGCTGCTCAAGGCGTCCCAATGTCTTCCAGATGGAAAATAGTAGATCTTCTGCCCCCACAGCCAGTCCCATTCTGACTCCGAACTTCTACCCTCTCTGGCCATCCTTGTCATCAACACTGCATTAAAATTTTGGATCACTTTCTCTATCATAATTGACCTATTGCCCTCACCTTCTGCACCCTTCTAACACCCAAGGGGATCAACCCTTCCCATGTGCCTATTCCCCTATAAAAACTGCCCATAAGCCTGATAATTGGCCCACATCATTGCCCCAGAGCTACTGAAAAGTGATAGCTCTTTGACTCCATTTTTTTTCCTGCTGAGGCAATTGGGACTAAAAGATTTGCCCAGGGTCACACAGGTAGGAAGTGTTAAGTGTCTGAGGTCAAATTTGAACTCAGATAGTCTTGATTTCAGGGCTGGTGCTCGGATCCACTGAGCCTCCTAGCTGCCATTCTTCCATTCAGAAAAAACCTTCCTTCCAGGGAGAGCAAATAGCCAACCATCCCTTCCCCAGAAGCTCTGATTCCCGCTCAGGATAACCTTGTGAAATCCCTGGGGATCTGGGCTGTGGGCACAATCTGCCCACTCAATAGACAGCAGAGAGAAATATGTGGATGTCTAATAAATAGCCTGTGCTTCTTTAATCTCAAGACCTAAAGAATCAAAAGCTGAAATTTAGTGATTAGTGAAAACTGATTAGTGAAAAATTGCCTCAGGGGAAAAAAAAAGAAATCTGGTGATTAAAAAAGGAGGTAGGGAGGTGCCACAGTGGATTGAATGCTAGGCCTGGAGTCAGGAAGACAACTTCCTGAATTCAAATGTACTTCCAACCACCAGCTTTGTGACTTTGGGCAAGTTACTTAATGCTGTTTGCCTCAGTTTCCTCATCGGTAAATTGAGCTGGAAAAGGAAACCGAACACCACCCTGCAGTAGTTTTACCACAAAACCCACAAATGGGTGAAAGAACGCTCACATCAGACAGAAAACGACTGGGCTAAAATTTTTAAACCTCCCTTTGTACTCCCAAGTAATGCTAGAGGATACCCCGAACCGTCTCGGCCAACAAGAAGTAGAACTTTATGGAGAAGAAAAAAAGTGGAGAGATCCTTTGGATGACTGTTAGAGAAAGGAAAAGCTTTGTCCCGCAGCGCAGGTCTCCAGGAGGAAGCACTGCTTTCCTTTCTCCCTGCAGAACACCTGCAGGGACGGCCCAGGCTGCCTAGGGGCAGGGGAAGGAGCACCAAACTTGCCCCAAGATTACCTGCAGTCTGAGGGGGATCTGTCCAAGGTCCTTAAATCGACTGTGACGTGCTCTGGGACCCGAGCAGAGTCACTTCTCTATCCAATCCTTAGCCCGACCAGTGGAGCCAGGAGCTCGATTCGGCCCCCTGAGAGTTGTGGAGACTTCTGTGCGAGTCTTCCCGGAGGCCCAGGAACGTTCCTTCAGAAGAAGGGAAGGAGACGCCAAAGGAGCTTCGTCTTCTGCTCTGGTTTCATCCACCTGGAGGACCGCTTTTTATAGCTCGATTTGAGAAGGAGTGGGTGGGAAGGCTGGCTGATTGCGGCCCTCTGGACAAAAGCCAACACTGTTTACCTCCTCAGGCACCTGATCTCACCTCCTAGAACCCCCCACCCACCATCAGCGCATTTCCAAGCCAACGTTTTCCTCAGGTTCTCATTCATTATGCAGAAAGAAATGCAAACTAGGGAGAAGCAGAGCAGGGGGTCCAGTGCATTAAACTATTTATGTGTAATGAGCATCCATTGGTCTTTATTGGGGTTCAATCAAGAATTTCAAGACTTTGGGCTGATCACTTGGTTCACCCTTCACTTAATAACGTAGGAGTCTCCTCCTGAGACGAGCTTGACAATTCTCTCACTTCAACTTCTTTTTGGACTTAAAAGTGTCTTACTCGCATCTTTCTCGATCACATGACATTATTTTTCATACAGAGGAAGACAACTTCTTATTTCTTCTGAATGTCAATGTCTGTGCACCTTTAAAACTATATAAATACCAAATTAAGATAACTTTGGTCAAAAATTACAGTCCTTTGGGGATCTCTGAGCATGGAACTCTAAAGGAAAAAAATAATCAAGCAACTTCTGTGATCCAGTCTTCTTAGACAATGTCTTTCCAAAAATATATGAAAGCACACCATGTACACAGATCACATGAATAATCCAAATGAAAAAAGACACACAAAGTGTAAAGGAGATCAGTGAGGTACATAGCTTCTGTATTTATACTATGCTTATGAACAAGTTTAAACGATAGTACAAAAAATGAAAGGGAGAAGGAAATGGCAAACCACCCCAATATCTCTGCCAAGAAAATCCCAAATGGAGTCATGGAGAGTTGGGACAGAACTGCAAAAGTCACAGTAATAAAACGGGTGTTTTATACTGTTCACCCCACAATTCCATTGGGAGTTTACTTTAAACTTTATTAGTAAAGTTGTTTACAATACTATTTCATTGGCGGTCTGTCCTATAAAAGGTTCCATATATGTTTCATTTATCATATATATCAATTGTATAAGAATATATACATGGTGCAGTATTGAGTCATCTTATTTTCTTTAATGTTTTAATAATGTGTATGCAAAGTTGTGATTTATCTCCTCTTGACCATCAGATATGTTGTGTTTTTTGAGATTTAATTTTAAAGTTTTCTGCAGTTTCACTTCGTGTAATAACTTTCCATAACCTATTGTTTTTGTAATTCAGAAGCTTGAAATGTATATTTAGAATATGTGTTACATAATTCTACCAATAAAGATGATATGAAAAAGAACACATTTTACTCTACCGTACAGCACAGGTATTTCCTCATAATCTTAAATTTTTCTAGAAAAACTTATGACTTACACCTTACACCTTAAAATTACACCTAAAAAAGGAGTAAGTAATGTTATCCATGCCTAGAGAAAAAACCATGGACACTGAATGTGGATTGAATTGATCTGATTTTTATTGCACAATGTTACAAATATGGAAATATATGTGGAATTATACATGTAAACAAAAAAGAAAGAAATGCAGTAAAAAGGAGTTGGCTGAGGACTTTTCCTATATGACACATTCTACTAAGCAAAAAGAATGAATGGTAGTGATTGTTGAAATTTTTTTAAATAAAATTATTGTAAACATGACAAAATTGACAATATATACAGATGTTCTTGCTTATATTGACTATTTAGATAAAGATATTTTGTAATTAAATATTTCCTTCCAAAGGTGAGCAATATAAAATCTGACTCATACACATTATTTACTATCCAATACAAAAACTATACAATTCGCTGACTATACATCTGTTCAGGAAGAGTTACATACAGTGGAAGACCAGGATAAGGGTCCATATGACCTCAAATAGGTGACAGGGGATTGGAGGAATGCTTGTTCTTCCTCAGTCCAGGTGGCCCTTTCCTTCATACTCTGTGGAAATGGGAAATTTTGGGGAGAGAGCAGTTAGCTGGAATTAGGTGGGAGGGAATCAGAGGGAAGAAAGGTATGTACTGCCATCATCACCATGCCAGCTTCACTGGAATCTAAAAAGACGCTTGTTCACTTGCCATATTCCCGGGACCTTTGTTCCCCACCTTCCTCCTCTCAGAATGCCTTTCCTCCAGCTTTCTGCCCAAACGGATACTCAGAATCCCCCAAAGCTTCCCTCCCCCAGGAAACCAAAGGTCCCCTCTCCCTCCCCTGCACACAGAGCTTGGATCTATACCAGTCACCTAGCAAGTAACAGCTGAGATTCATACTCAAACTTCAAACAAGTCAGACATTGTTTCCACCTATTCTCGTTTTCTGACTCAGAGGAGGGCAAAGGGGGAAGTTATCCATACCAATCAATGTGGGGGACAGGGGACTAGTTGCAGATGGGGGTGAAACTTCACCATCCTCATTTGTTTATTAAGACACAAGCTATAGATATCTGGTCATTTCTTAGGAAATTCAGCTTGTGAGAACAAGAGCTAGGGATGGTTCTCTAGCCCCCAAGTCACTGTTGGGAGGCAGCTGAGACCTCGGAACCAACCAGCGACCCTTTGGGATATGGAGGATCTTTCAAAAAAGAAACCCGGGTGCTTATGGGAAGGATGGAATGGGAAACTGAGGAAAGAACAGAAGGTCCCAACTGTGCATTCTGACCTGGAGGGAATCTGGCAAAGTGCTTCCAGAGCTGGCCAGAGTAGTCAGGAGGGTCGTGGTGGTGGTGCCGATGTTGGAGCCCAGGGTCCGGGGGTACGCTCTCTCCAGGCTGATCACTCTGATGCCTAAGGGGAGGGGGAATACAGATTCAGTCCTGGCTGGGAATGACTCAGCATGGCAAGACCAAGGGTAAAAATGGAGACATGGACATGGGCAAGGGGAAATGGGGGGGGGGGGGAAGGGAGGACTCACCAAATAGAAGAATGATGGCAGAGCTGCTCTGCACCAGAAATGTACTCCCAGCTCCAACAAGAATGGTGAGGTAGTCCTTCAGCCAGGCAAAAGGAAAAGGAACATCTGGGGGAAAGAAGAAAAGGCCACGTTTGTCCACGTGTCCTGACAAATCGCTATTTCATCCTTACCAAAAAAACCTCTGGGAGGTAGATTTTATCCTCATGCTAACAGAGGAGGAAAGTGCGGTAAACAGAAGACAAGTGACTTACTTGGAGGATTTGAATTCATATTCCTTTCTCTAAGCCCTCTGTGCTATCTCTTACAGTCAGCCCATTCCTTCTTGCCTAATAACTGCTCTTTAATTTTATTAATAACTGTGATGATTTTTAGGATTTTAATGAGAACATCTGATTATTTTGGGTGGCCAGAGAGGGCCACCACAGCCATGCTCTGCCCGCTTGATTCCTTTTCCTTGGACATTCTTCTTCTGTGTTTGTGTATAAGGTAGGAGGGAGATGGAGCAGCATGGGACTATCTTCCCTGGCCAACTACTGAGGACAGTGACATTTCTAGAGCCCTTTTGTATTTACAATGACCTTAGCGATGATTTCTTTATTTACAAATTCATTTTATCAGAACATAGAATCTTCAAACTTAGAGACAGAAAAAGTAGAGGACCAGAGGAAGGCCCAGGAAGGGAGGAATTCTACCTGTATTGATGGTCTTCTTAATCACCGAAGCAATTTGTCCCTTGAGCATGGAGTTCAGGACCTTGACAATCAGGATCAAACAGGTGCACAGGACCAGCAAGGAGAGGGCCAGAAGAATGAGTCCAATGGTCAGGTCAGAGAGACCGACATCCACAAGTGCGTGTTTGCCTGTAGGAACCAGAGCAGCCACCCGTCATCATCTCTCTCTTCTTCATCACTTAACCCAGATACAGAGCGTTCTATAGAGCACAAGCTCTTACAGAAATTGGTTGTAATTCACAGGTTTATATAATTCCCCCCAAAAGATCTCAGGAGATATTGAAATTAAATACAAATAACATATAGCCCTGGTCCCACACAGATTTTATAAAAAGCCATTTTGGATTTCTAAAAAGACTTAAAATGTGAGGACATGAGGGTTAACTGAACGATTTCCTACTCACACTTTGCAATGTTCTGTTTAGATGTTGTGTTCATGACGGACCAGGTCATGTTCCCATTGGTCCAGGAGAAGCTGGGAGAGGTGCAGTTTTCTGGTGAGGGAACAGTAACATTTCTTAATGCCTAGATGACACAATAAAGGAAAAAAAGCTTGTTATTGAAAATAGTTTTTTTGGAAAAATCGATTTCATTGCACATGGCCTACTAGCCAATGAATCCTCACTTTCCCAGTCTTCTCTACTCCACCTTCCCCATAATGCTTAGAAAAGGCCTTTGGTCTCTGTGCTTGGTCAATAGACCATGGAGCATCTAAAGTCCAGACTCTGGGTTACTTCTGAAGGTCAGCCCAGCTCTGCTCAGCCTGAGCACTGTTACCCTGGAATGGGGACCTGAGCATCACTTGCTTTAGCTCTGTCTTAGAGAAGCATTCTGCTCCACAGAGTCTGAGGTAGAACTAAGGCAGGGTGAGGAGAGCTTTGGTATAGAGCTGATATTTACCACATATTTTACTGTTTTACACCAAGTCTTTATCAGGCTCTTGTTTTTGGCTGCCTCATTTCCCATAGCAATTTCATTTATGACTTTTTTATCCAGCTGGAAAAGCAACACACATGAGGAAAGAGTTAGCTTGTTCCTCACCTATAATTTGTGAATGAAAAGTTACTCTCCCAGGGGCTCCAGTGCACAGAAGACAAAACCCTGATGTATATAAAAGGGAGACAGATTGTTCTCGTTCCCCAAGGACCTCACTTCTACATGGGACTGTCTCATCTTAACCTGACCCGCATCAGGTCAGATAGACCCTTTTGCCCTATTCTGGGGGGCCAGTACCACCAGCTCCTTGAAGCCTTGAAGGGGCTCGCATTTGGTCATCATATTTCCCAGTGCCTGGTTCAGAAAGGCAACAAAGCGTCCAACAAAACAGTGATTGGGCCCCAAATGGCAGAATGGGGGTGCTGAAGAACACAACTGCCAATGTGGAGGGCCAAGCAAGCCCCTTAGCTCCACTCCCTCAAATAAAATGGGGGAGTCAGAGCAAGGAAAGGCATGTCTAACCGGCACTACAGATTGGGGGAAGAGACTTAGAGCTCTGCTTTCAC
The DNA here is from genome assembly GCF_048593235.1 of Sminthopsis crassicaudata. Lineage (NCBI taxonomy): Eukaryota > Metazoa > Chordata > Mammalia > Dasyuromorphia > Dasyuridae > Sminthopsis > Sminthopsis crassicaudata. The sequence goes on along the minus strand of NC_133622.1, from coordinate 16,802,010 downwards.
AGGAACCTAGTCCAAGAGTGACACCATTTCATTCTCATATTAAAATCAGAGGGAGTCTTGATGCTCACCCGGATAATGAGTTGGGTGAAGGGATCGGTGATGACTTTCAGGAGGTCAGGGGCATTTTCCCCGCTCTTGATATTAAAGGTTTCCACGATGGGATCGGTGAGGTGGTAGAGGTAGCCAGTGACCACCTCCACGGGCAGCAGCACCAGCACTAACAACCAGTTAAAGTAATCGTGGACAGTCGCTCCAGCAAAAGCCCTAAAGCAGTGAGAAAAAAACAAAGCAATTAATGTGATGGGTTTTTTTCACTCTGAAATTATACCCCCCCATCCTTTCTTATGGCCCAATAGCATTCCATCACAATCACATGCCATAAAGAATGTCTGAGGCCAGATTTTAACTATTCTTCTTAATCTTAATGAAATCATTATCAATTCAAGGTTATTGAAATCGCAGCTGAATTATGTGAACTTCTGAGTAGTTATTCCACACTCTGAAAGAACCATTGGAAGAGCAAGATGAGTATCTAGAGCAGAGTAAAGATTCTCACCTTTATAAAATACAGTTACAGCAGTGATTAAAAAAAAAAAAACAAAGCTTCATACCCTCGGAACCCATTTCTGTCTCCAGCCTGCATGAGGGCCACGATGGTCTTGGTCACTGGAGTCCCAATACTGGCTCCTATGATGATGGGAATGGCTGCCTTTACTGTCAGCACTGTCAAAGGAAAAAAAGAAAATGAAAATAAAATAGGGAAATTCATAGGGAAAAGCTTCAACAAGCCAAGGAATCAACTTAAAAAAAAAGTTAGGGAAGCTATGAAGACCAAGAAAGAGGAATCTTTTCTACAATGTCTCCAACCAGTCAGTCACCCAGTCTTTGCTTGAAGATCTGGGTGAAGAACAACTCACTACAGCTGCAACCAGGTGCCCACGGCTCTAAGTGGGGCAGGGCAACTGGACCTTTACTCATAGCAAGAAAACGAGACCACTGGCAGCAATGTTGGGATATGTGGGCATGGCTCGGATCGAGACTGTAGCAAGAGCTCTGTCCCAAGCTTGGAAGGATGGAAAATCGGGGAGATGATGACTCTGGGGCACATAGGGAACAATTTCACAGTTCTAAAATTTCGCATGAAGTTATTTCAAGAGATCCAGTTTGGCATAGGTACTGGGACACTGGGGGAGAGGGGAACGTGCTGACTCACGTGAAGAGGATACCAGGCTGACAACAATGGATGTAGAAGTGCTGGAACTCTGCACCAGGACTGTCACCAGCACGCCAATCATCAAGCCAGCCACAGGGTTGTTCAACACTGAACCATCTTGGAAAATCTTCCCAGCCATTTTTCCTGCAAAGAGAATGGAAAATTTTAAATTATACGTGGTTATATTAGGGACTTCTGGGCCATAAACCAAATTTAGAGGCCCCTGTGGGGGAAGGAGGAATGAAGAAGAGTCACTGGCTGCTGAGGAAGGCAATGTGGCAGAGGACAGTGAGGGCTGAATTTGCTTAGAGCGGGGCTTGACACAAATGATCTAGAAATGCTTATTCCCTTTCCTGATATGGGTTATTAGAGGAAAGAGAGACAGAGACAAAGGGAGGGAGATTGGGAAGAATCTGTGGAGAGGGGGTTAAGGAAGGTCTCCAGGAGGCTGATTTGGACAAAAACGACCCCAATTTTTCTAGTTGCTTTCCGGGGACAAATTTGACTTCTTACTCTTCCCACTTGAAACCATTTCTGTTGCCAACACAACATCTAACATCCAAAGATGCATCTAACACAGATGCCAATCTCTGAATCCAAAGCTATGATTCAGACATCAATGCAAAGATACAGAGGGTCACCCTCAACGCAACTTTTATCTGATGACCTAAGGTGCCCAACTATCACATCCTTCCACACAAATTTTTGATTCCTATTCCCTAAAGTGTCTTTTCCCCAAAGATTAGAGTGTAAGTAGGGAAGAGGGAAGAGAGAAGGGCAGAAAGAATGGAGAAGCATCCATGTCTCTGGAGTGGATGAAAAGATGAGACATCTTGGCCAGGAAGAGTTTAAGAAAGGGGACATTACTTGGGTTGAGTTGGCCAGTTGGTTGGCTACATGTTGAACCAAAATCAACTCTTAAGCTACAAAAGCCACGCAGAAATTTTTGATCTGTGCTGATATCGCTTCTCATACCTCCAACCAGTTGGAAAGCGCTGCCGAGAACATCCAAGGAACATACAAAGAAGTAGAGAAATCCCAGGAGGAGGATCCCTTTTCCGAACTCTCTGAAGACAGCAATTATTTTCCCTGTGGTGTCTTTCTCTGCAAAAACAAAGAGTAAGTGAATAAGCTTTTATTCAACACCTACTCTGTGCCAGCCCCTGTGCTAAAAGCTATACAAATTGCTTTAGTTATTGTGTCCATATATGTAAAGCTTGCTCTTGTGCAAGTGCGCACACACACACACACACACACACACACACACACACACACACACACAAAGGATCTGGCATTTTCTGGAATCTTGTCCTATCTCTTTCTAGCCAAGAGAAGGCTGGCTGGGGTTTTGCTTTTGTAAATGTTCCCAATGATGCTAGCCAAATCTAGGAGGTTCAGCCCTTAGCTGCTGTTAATCCTGCCCCAGCTCTTCTCTGAGGCCAACAATGCCTCATCTTCCCGAGTTCAAATTGGATCTCAGAGGCTTATTAGTTGTATGACCTTGGGCAAGTCACTTCTTCCTTACCTCATTTCCTTATCTATACACATGGTCACTACAGAAAATGGCAAAGTATTCTAGGCTCTGTCAGGAAAATTGCAGAGAGAACTGAACAATAACAGAAGAACAGCTGGCGTTACCTGACCACTTGATCCCTGAGTCCCTAAAGTCAGGAACATCCTGTAAGTCTTGCTCCACCACTGGCTCTTCCACCACTGGCTCTTCCACCACTGGCTCTTCCAGCACTGGCTCCTCCATCAATGCAATTTCACAAAAAGATGACAGAACCTCTATCTTACTTATAGGAGAATGGGCATTATCTGTAAAAGAAAGTAAAAAACCATCAGGAATAAGGTCCATTTCCCCAGGGGAGGAGTGGAAGATAGCAATGTCATGAGAGAACAGTACTCACTGCTAGGGCTTCTTTTATCTAACTTTGTCTTTTCCAGATATAGTGGATCTTCAGTGCTCTTCTTAGCATCACAGTGGGAGTTTTCCAATGGAGATAGAGGTAGAGTTTCCATGGTCTGAATAATAAAATTTAAAACAAAGTATGCATCACCATTTTAGATCACCATGGACCGCAGAACAATTAATCACACAATAATAGCATCAACAAAACAAAAACCAAAAAATAAGTTCTAGAGCTCATTAAAACTCATTAAAAAACAAAGAAACAAATGGGGCCATTTTGTAAATTTCGTCCATACATTCGGCTGTGCTATTACATCATCCCTTCTCCCTGCATTCATCCTTTCTTTCCTCCTGCCCCAACTTCATAATAAATCACTAATCCTGGTCTTAGTCATTGCCCTCCTGGATTCCTCTACTCTTCCTCATTAATGTCTAACGTGTAAGTGTCTCATTCAAGTATCATTTTACAGATGAAGGAACTGAGGCTACTGCAGAAGGAGTCCCAATATCTTCCAGATGGGAAATAGCAGATCTTCTGCCTCCACAGCCAGTCCCATTCCTACTCCTAACTTCTGCTCCCTCTGGCCATCCTTGCCATCAACACTGCATTAAAATTTTGTATCCTTTCTCTCTTGGCATTAATTAGCCCACTGCCCTCACCTACAGAAGCCTGGAGCTTCTAAACCCTTCTAACATCCAAGGGGACCAATCCTTCCCATGTGCATATTCCCCTATAAAAACTGCCTCCCCATAAGCCTGATAATTGACCCACATCAAAGCCCCAAAGCTACTGAAAAGTGATAGCTCTATGACTCCATTTTTTTTTCTTGCTGAGGCAATTGGGACTAAGGGACTTGCCTAGGGTCACACAGATAGGAAGTGTTAAGTGTCTGAGGTCAAATTTGAACTCAGATCCTCTTGATTTCAGAGCTGGTGCTGGATCCACTGAGCCTCCTAGCTGCCATTCTTCCATTCAGAAAAAAACCCTCCTTCCAGGGAGAGCAAATAGCCAACCATCCCTTCCCCACAAACCCTGATCCCCCCTCAGGATAACCTTGTGAAATCCCTGGGGATCTGGGCTGTGGGCACACTCTGCCCACTCAATAGACAGCAGAAAGAAATATTTGGATGTCTAATAAATAGCCTGTGCTTCTTTAATCTCAAGACCTAAAGAATCAAAAGCTGAAATTTAGTGATTAGTGAAAACTGATTAGTGAAAACCCCAATTGCCTCAGGGGAAAAAAAAAAAAGAAATCTAGTGATTAAAAAAGGAGGTAGGGCTCCTGTTCTCACCTCCTAGAACCCCCCACCCACCATCAGCGCATTTCCAAGCCAACGTTTTCCTCAGGTTCTCATTCATTTTGCAGAAAGAAATGCAAACTAGGGAGAAGCAGAGCAGGGGGTCCAGTGCATTAAAAGGTTGATGTGTAATGAGGATCCATTGGTCTTTATTGGGGTTCAATCAAGAATTTCGAGACTTTGGGCTGATCACTTGGTTCACCCTTCACTTTAGTATCTTGTTCACACAAGGCACATCACTGAACTTCCTAGTGGCCCACACCATTGTCTAACTATCCAAGTTGAAGAGGTGTCAAGTAGCCTTGGTGGGCAAGTCCTTCATCCTCCATTCCCTTTATTGATGAGTTCACAGGTCTAGTCCCAAAACAGCCTTCCAAACAACCCAAACAAAACCAGACTCGGAAAAGAAATGCTGCACCTAGATAGCAAACTCTATCACATTGCTTGTCATCTAGGAGAGGGGAAGGGAGAAAAAGTGTAGCTCAAAATCTTATAGAAGTGAATGTTGAAAATTATGTTTACATGTTATTGGAAAAAATAAACTACTATGGGGGAGAAGGGGGATGGAGAGGGAATCAAGAGTTGCAACAGAAGTATCTTCCTGGCCTCCATGGCACTTCTATTATATGTACTTACTCCCTACCCAACAGCTTTGCAGCTCAGAGCTGCTGCCGGGACTGCTGGCACTATCTGTGACTTCCAGGCCGATTCCTCTTTCACTTCAAGCCACTAGTCAGAAATGACCAAACTGTCCTGGTCAGTAGAGGCTTCCCTTCTCCTCAAGGAGTTGCAAGACCAATCTATCATCTTCCAGTTCTGCAAGAATCCCCAGTGATAAACCATAAAGCCCTCACTGGGCCTGATCTGCACCTACTGTCTTTCTACATTATTCCTCCAGACTGGGAAATGTGACCTCCAACATTCAAATGCACAGTGGTGACATTGGCTTAATTAGTGAAGAGAATCTATCCAGCAAATTGTAGATCATACTTTGAGATTGAGGAGAGAATTTCAGGGGGAGGAAGGATGAGTATGTGAGGTGAAGTGTCACCCAAGTAATCAATCAACAACTTTTCCTTTAAACATCATCCTCTTCAGATGGGGAACCATTTTTCCCCATTTACCCATCAGTTATCATTCTTTCAGCACTGTGTGCTAAGTTAACTAAGGACTATGGATGTGCTATTTTCTATTCTTGTACATAATCACTAAAGTCCTTCAAAGATCAGCTCAAAAAATAGCCTTTTACTTGAAACTTTCCCTGAACTTTCTCTGTCTCTGTTTTTCTCTGTCTGTCTGTCTGTCTTTCTCTGTCTCTCTCTGTCCCCTCCCTCCATCACTACCTCCCCCAGACATGAATCTCTAACAAGATACAAATACTAATATTAGAAAAATCTAGGTGCTGCACTGCGTATAATGCTGCACTTGGAATGAGGAAGGCTTTCAAATCTAACCTCAGACACATGATAGTTTGGGATCCTTATTTCCTCCGTTCCTTAAGTATAAAATGAGCTGGAAGAGGAGATGCAAACCACTCTAGGATCTTTACCAAGAAAACCCCAGATGCAGTGATAAAGAGTTGGGCATGACTGGACAAACAACAATATTATTGGCAGAGTAAAAGTGGTAAAAAAGTGGGCAGGAACTATGAACTTGGGGGCTCCCTGTGGAATGGGAGAATAAACTCTGGATCTAAAGTTAGAGCACTTGGTCCTAACTTTCTCTGTGACTTTGGAGAACAGTTATAGCTCACAGGTATACAGCATTTACTATGTTCTAGGCACTGTTTTAAAAACTTTACAAACATCTCATTTGTTTCTTACAAAATCCCAAAGTCATTCCCATCTGATCATCCTAGAAGTTTGCTATCACTTCAGTGTATTTCATTTTGCTTGAATTTGTGTACAACTTTCCAGGTTTTTCTGAAAACATCCTGCTCATCATTTTAAATAGAGCAATAATATTCTATCAGAAACACATGCCATAATTTATTCATCCATTCCCTAATCGATGGTCATCCCCTCAGTTTACAGTTTTTGTTCTGAGAAGAGAGCTTGTGTAAAGGGGACAAATATTTGGGGACAAATAATTAATAATTAAGGCTCAGTATGAGTGAATTAATTCAACTGCAAAGTGTCAACTTATAGAAATATACTAAGTGCAGGTAAAGTAAATAATCTTTATCTTATCAATTCCAAGGCTTTCATTCAATGAGCTTACATACTACTGAAATTTTGCTATGAATTTTGACTAAAAAAAAAAACCAATAACACCTTATTTTAAGTAGACTTCTCTAAAGTTCTGGCTTTCTACATCACGCCCATTCCTTTGTTTTTGAACATAGATAGGCATGTCCTCCCTGACTTCTCAGGAAGGTGAGAACCCCCAAAATGAGAGCCCAAAGTATACTACACACAAGGTGCTAACTCAGTGGAATTGAGAAGACAATGGGTACCTAGTTTACAAGTACTTAGTATAGTTCTAAAAGTTAACACCTTGTAGGATTAAATCAATCCTACTGAGCCTTAAGTATATTTCTCCAAAGCTGCTGCTCTTTACAAGCTGCTGAAAATATTTTTGTAGAACTTATAGGTTCCTTTTCTTTTCTAAAAAATTTCATTCAGGATTCATGGCTACTAGTGGTATTGCTAGGTTAAAGGATATACATGATTTTATAGCCCTTTGGGGAAGGTTCATGTTTTTAAAAAGGGGATTCTTACAGGGACTAGATGACTTATAATGTTTCTCTCAGCTCTGAAATTCTATGATTCTAGTAGTGATGTAACCCTGCTTTCTCTGATGCCTCAGTTACTTGCAGGGCTCACAGTAGGTTAGCACTTGGTAGGTGCTTGGCAAATATTAGTTGAATGAATAAAGAAAGAAGTAAATCTCTTTTCATTTAGCACTGGCCCCAAGAAAGAAATGAAAATGTTCTCATAGTTTTATGCACATTACCTTTCATTTATTCAGCAAAGAGTTAGTAAGAATCAGCTATGTGTAAAGTCCTCTATTAGACACTGGGTAAATGAAAGTAAAATGACAAATGAAAGCAAATTAAAGCAAAATGAAATGAAGGTAAAAATAAATAAATAAATAAATAAAAAGGCTTTCATTCAATGAGCTTACATACTACTGAAATTTTGCTATGAATTTTTACTAAAAAAAAAAAAAAAAAAAAAAAAAAAAAACAAGCTTTTGTATTCTTTCACTGAAAGTAGCCTCATATTTCACCACTAATTTTTCTCCAGCAGTTCTTGCTCTGATTCGGTGAATTTTTAAAAAATAAAATAAATTATTGATTCATGACATTTCAATGTAATCGATTTCTTTTGTAATCCTATGTGTTCTGTTTTATCTATTTCCAAATATTATTTGGAGAAAGAATACATAGATTGACCAAAAGGTCCATAAAACACAAAAAAATTAAGAATGGCTTAATTTAAGGGGAAGCAAGGTGGCAAAGTACAATGAAGAAGACATGAGTTCAAATCTTATGTCAATTAATTCCCATAATTCTGGAGAAATAATAAGGAGGGACAGAAGAGAAAACCAAATAGGTGTCTGAAACATAGGATATGGCCCATGCTGAGGAAGCTGAGGGCAAGTGGCTTGCTCACTATTGTCCCCAAAATACCCAAAACAAACAAAAAGCAATCACAATTTCAGGTAGGATATTGTTGGAGAAAGACACTAGACTAGAAGGCAGAAGAACAGAATTCCGATTTTAGCTCTGCTACATTCCATGGGAACTCATGCAGTTTTTTCATTTGTGGTGGTCAGCTTCTTCATTTATAAATTCAGAGAACTGGACAAGATCTATGAAGCCCCTCCCTCGCTTCCTTCCTTTCTCTCATTTCCTTCTTTTCCTTCCCTCCCTGTATTCTTTTTTCTTTCTTTTAGGAGCAGACTAGATCATCTGTAAAGCCCCTTCTTTCTGTCTCTGTCTCTCCCTTTTTGGTTTTTTTTTTCTTTATTCTTTCTCTCAACATAATTCATAAAACAATGTACATTAAAAATAAATAAACTTTAAAAAGTAAAGATATGTCAGAGTTTAATTACTCCAGCTTTGGCTGTCTGTTAACTAAAATGGAGATGTTTGAATTCCTGTTCAGATATAATAATGGGTAAGTCCTGATCAAAATAGAAAGTTAAAAAAAAAAGGAAATTACTATATCATCTCTGAAGTTCCTTTCTTTTTTTTTCTATCCTGTATTCCTCCATACCAGTGAGTTATGCTATCTCACTCAGATTGGAAGTGTAACAGCCACTCACTGTTCACCTGAGCCTGGTGTCCCTCCTTGGGCATGGTGGTTTTCCACTTCTGCAGGCTCATCCTATTGAAGCCAGGCTTAATGGAGACACCCGATGGGCTCATGAGCTTTGTAACACCTTAGAACTTCAGGGCTCCAAGGATCCACCAGCCTCGGCTCCCTAGGAGCAAGGACTACACATGTCAACCAACAAACACAGCCAGTTCCTCTCCCCTTTAACAATCTAGGAGTGCTAGTTCTCCTGAGATGAGCTTCAACTCCTTTTTGGACTTAAAAGTGTCTTACTTGCCTCTTTTTAGATCTCATGACCTTATTTTTCTTACTGAGAAAGAGAACTTCCTAGTTCCTCTAAATATCAATGTCTGTGCACCTTTAAACTACATAAATACCAAATTAAGATAATTTTTGTCAAAAATTACACTCCTTCTGTTCTATATTACTGATGTTTTTAATGAACTACTTTTTATAGCTTTAATCAAAACAATCTATCATAGTAAAATTATCATTTAATTCAATGATTATTTATTTCTCTAATGCAATTGTGGCTTTTTTCATTAGGAAAAACACAACTTTCTCAACAGGATTATGCTCAAAAATGTTTTTAATGAAATTTTTTGATTTGGTACTTGAGGGTGACAATGGGCATGTGTGTGAATGGAAACCGGCCCATGACTTATTGCTTTCTTCCATACAAGGGTAAGAAAACATATGGATGTTTAGTATTTTTTTTCCATTGTATAGGACATGTCAACTATTCACAGTCACTCTAAAGAAGCAGAAAATAAGCAAAGTTTGGGGTTTGGTCTTGTTGTGATTGTTATTTTTTTCTATTTTTAGAGAAAAGATTAAACTTGAAATACCAGACTAATAAAGTTCCAATAAAGTTACTTGAAAGGCAAAAAAAATTACAATCCTTCAGGGATATCTGAGCATGGAACTCTAAGGGGGGAAAAATCAAATAACTTCTGTGATCCAGTCTTCTTGACCAATTAGTTCAAGCACAATGTCTTTCCAAAAATATGTCAAAGCATACCAAGTACACAGATCACATGAATAATCCAAATGGAAAAAGACAAAGGAGATCAAAGAGGTACTTAGGTTCTGTATTTATAGTATGCTTACGAACAAGTATAAAAGATAGTACAAAAGATGAACATGAGAAGAAAATGGCAAACTACTCCAATATCTCTGTCAAGAAAATCCCAAATGGAGTCATGGAGAATTGCGACACAACTGAAAAAGTCACAGTAACAAAATGGGTGTTTTCTATTGTTTACCCCACAAATACATAGGGAGTTTACTTCAAACTTTATTAGTAAACTTGTTTACAATACTTTCTCATTGGTGGTGTGTCCTCTAAAATGTTCCATATAGGTTTCATTTATCATATATATCAATTGTATGAGAATATATACATGGTGCAATATTGAGGCATCTTATTTTCTTTAATGTTTTAATAATTTGTATATAAAGTTGTGATGTAATTTATCTCCTCTTGACCCTCAGATATATTGTGTTTTTTGAGATTTAATTTTAAAGTTTTCTGGAGGGCAGCTAGGTGGCCCAGTGGATAGAGCACCCGCCTTGCTTCAGGAGGACCCCAATTCAAATCTGGTTTCAGACACTTAACACTTCCTAGCTGTGTGACCCTGGGCAAGTCACTTAACCCCAGCCTAAGGAGAAAAAAAAAAACCAAAAACTTTTCTGTAGTTTCATTTTGTGTAATAACTTTTCATAATGTATTTTTGTAATTCAGAAGCTTGAAGGGTATATTTAGAATATGTAAATAATCATTATCAATAAAGATGATAAAAACAATTTTTACTCTACCCTATAACACAGGTGTTTCTCATCTTCTTGAGAATTTTTTTCTAAAAACTTATACCTTACACCTTACACCTGAAAAGTATACCTAAAAAAAGAAGTAAGTAAATATCATCCATATCTATAGAAAAAACCATGGACACTGAATGTGGATTGAATTGATCAGATTTTTATTGTACAATGTTACAAATATGGAAATATATTTGGAATTATTATACATATAAACAAAAAAGAAAGAAATGAAGTAAAAAGGAGCTGGCTAAAGATTTTTCTGTGACACACTCTACTAACCAAAAAGAATGAATAGCAGTGATTACTGAAATTTTTTTTAACAAAGTAAATATAATAAAAATAAAAAATAAAATAAAATTACTGTAAACATGACAAAATTCACAATATATGCTATCTATTTAGATAAAGATATTTTATAATTAAATTATAATTAAATATTTCCTTCCAAAGGTGAGCAATATAAAATCAGAATCATACAGGTTATTTACTGTCCAATGAAAAACTATACAATTCGCTGACTACACATCTGTTCAGGAAGAGTTACATACAGTGGAAGACCAGGATAAGGGTCCATATGTCCTCAAATAGGTGACAGGGGATTTGGGGAATGCTTGTTCTTCCTCAGTCCAGGTGCCGCTTGCCTTCATACTCTTGGGAAATGGGCAATTTGGGGGAGAGAGCAGTTAGCTGGAATTAGGTGGGAGGGAATCAGAGGGAAGAAAGGTATGTACTTGGTAAAATGAATGGAAAGAGTGGTCTCCCTTATAAAGAGGCAAAGTTAAAACTATTGAGCTGGCAGATTAATTCAAGGATTTCCCCATCCATCCTGGTCTTCTTAGCTTTGCTCCTGTGTTTGTGCTTCTTTAATCGCAAGACCTAAAGAATCAAAAGCTGAAATTTAGTGATTAGTGAAAACTGATTAGTGAAAACCCCAATGTTATTAGTGAATTAGTGAAATCCCCAAACGGGGGGAGAGGGGGACGAGTAGAAATCTAGTGATTAAAAAAGGAGGTAGGGAGGTGCCACAGTGGATTGAATGCTAGGCCTGGAGTCAGGAAGGCAACTTCCTGAATTCAAATGTACTTCCAACCACCAGCTTTGTGACCTTGAGCAAGTCACTTAATGCTGTTTGCCTCAGTTTACTCATTGGTAAATTGAGCTGGAAAAGGAAATGGAACACCACCCTGCAGTAGTTTTACCACAAAACCCACAAATGGGTGAAAGAACGCTCAGATCGGACAGAAAAAGACTGGGCTAAAATTTTTTAAACCTCCCTTTGTGCTCCCCAGAAATGTTGGAGGATACCAGGAACCCTCTCGGCCAGCAAGAAGTAGAGCTTTATGGAGAAAAAAAAAAGTAGAGCGAACGTTTGGATGACTAGGAGAGAAAGGAAAAGCTTTGTCCTGCACCGCAGGTCTCCAGGAGGAAGCAGTGCTTTCCTTTCTCCCTGCCGAACGCCGGCAGGGACAGCACAGGCTGCCTTGGGGCAGCGGAAGGAGCTCCGAACTCCGCCCGCCCGGGCCAGGCCCAGCCCAAACTTACTTGCGCTCGGCGGTGGCGGCGGTGTTTCAAGCGTCGCCGACGTGCGCTGGGACGCGAGCGGGCTTTGCGGGCTGCTCGGCGCAAGGCAGAGCGGACAGCCCGGGTAAGGGCCACAAGGGGTCTCATGCTCTCGTTCTTGGACATCAGGGTCCCTTCTCTTTCCAATCCTTAGACCGGCCAGAGGAGCCAGGAGCCCGATTCGGCCCCCTGAGAGTTGTGGAGACCTCGGTGCCAGTCTCCCCGGAGGCCCAGGAACGTTCCTTCAGAAGAAGGGAAGGAGACGCCAAAGGAGCTTCTTCTGCTGCTCTGGCTTCATGCCCCTGGAGGACCGCTTTTTATAGCTCCAGTGGGAAGGAGTGGGTGGGAAGGCTGGCTAATTGGGGCCCTCTGGACAAAAGCCGACTCCGTTTACCACCTCGGCTCGTGTTCTCACCTCCTCGAACCTCCCACCCACCGTCAGCGGATTTCCAAGTGAACGTTTTCCTCACGTTCTCATTCATTTTGCAGAAAGAAATGCAAACTAGAGAGAAGCAGAGCAGGGGGTCCAGTGCATTAAAAGGTGTAATGAGCATCCATTGGTCTTTATTGGGGTTCAATCAAGAATTTCAAGACTTTGGGCTGATCACTTGGTTCACCCTTCACTTCAGTATCTTTTTCACTCAAGGCACATCACTGAACTTCCTAGTGGCCCACACCATTGTCTAACTATCCAAGTTGAAGAGGTGTCAAGTAGCCTTGGTGGGCAAGTCCTTCATCCTCCATTCCCTTTATTGATGAGTTCACAGGTCTAGTCCCAAAACAGCCTTCCAAACAACCCAAACAAAACCAGACTAGGAAAAGAAATGCTGCACCTAGAGAGCAAACCCTATCACATTGCTTGTCATCTTGGAGAGGGGCAAGGAGAAAAAGTGTAGCTCAAAATCTTATAGAAGTGAATGTTGAAAATTATCTGTACATGTCATTGGAAAAAATAAATATTGGAGAGGGAATCAAAAGTTGCAACAGAAGTATCTTCCTAGCCTCCATGGCACTTCTATTATATGTACTTACTCCCTACCCAACAGCTTTGCAGCTTAGAGCTGCTGCCGGGACTGCTGGCACTATCTGTGACTTCCAGGCCGATTCCTCTTTCACTTCAAGCCACAAGTCAGAAAGGACCAAACTGTCCTGGTCAGTAGAGGCTTCCCTTCTCCTCAAGGAGTTGCAGGACCAATCTATCATCTTCCAATTCTGGAGGGAATCCCCTGTGATAAACCAGAAAGCCCTCACTGGGCCTGATCTGCACCTACTGTCTTTCTACATTATTCCTCCAGCCTGGGAAATGTAACCTCCAACATTCAAATGCACAGTGGTGACATTGGCTCAATTAGTGAAGAGAATCTATCCAGCAAACTGTAGATCATACTTTGATATTGAGAAGAGAACTTGATTGAGTGCTATTATTGTTCTATTGGAACAGAGGACTTTTAGTGTTTATCTAGTACTTGTCTTAACCCTTCAATAACAATTTCAGAGAGAATTTGAGGGGGAGGAAGGATGAGTATGTGAGGTGAAGTGTCACCCAATTAATCAATCAACAACTTTCCCTTTAAACAACATCCTCTTCAGATGGGGAACCATTTTTCCCCATTTACCCATCAGTTATTCTTTCAGCACTGTTTGCTAAGTTAACTAAGGACTATGGATGAGCTATTTTCTATTCTTGTACATAATCACTAAAGTCCTTCAAAGGTCAGCTCAAAAATAGCCTTTTACTTGAAACTTTCCCTGAACTTTCTTTGTCTCTGTCTTTCTCTCTGTGTGTGTCTCTCTGTCTGTCTATCTGTCTTTCTCTGTCTCTCTCTGTCCCCTCCCTCCATCTCTAGCTGCCCCAGACATGAATCTCTAACAAGGTACAAATACTGTTATTAGGAAAATCTAGGTGCTGCACTGCATATAATGCTGCACTTGGAATGAGGAAGGCTTTCAAATCTAATCTCAGACACATAATAGTTTGGGATTCTGATTGCCTCAGTTCCTTAACTATAAAATGAGCTGTAAGAGGAGATGCAAACCACTCTAGGATCTTTACCAAGAAAACCCCAGATGAAGTGATAAAGAGTTGGGCATGACTGTACAAACAACAATATTTTTGGCAGAGTAAAAGTGGGCAAAAAGTGGGCAGGAACTATGAACTTGGGGGCTCCCTGTGGAATGGTAGAATGAACACTGGATCTAAAGTTAGAGCACTTGGTCCCATCTTTCTCTGTGACTTTGGAGAACAGTTATGGCTCACAGGTATACAGCATTTACTATGTTCTAGGCACTGTTTTAAAAACTTTACAAACATCTCATTTGATTCTTAGAAAACCCCAAAGTCATTCCCATCTGACTTCCTAGAAGTTTGCTATTACTTCAGTGTATTTCACTTTGCTTGAATTTGTGTACAACTTTCCAGGTTTTTCTGAAAACATCCTGCTCATCATTTTTCATAGAGCAATAATATTCTATAAGAATCACGTACCATAATTTATTCATCCATTCCCCAATTGATGGGCATCCCCTCAGTTTCCAGTTTTTTTGTTCTGAGAAGAGAGCTGCTGTAAAGGGCAGGAACTTTGGGGACATATAATTAAGGCTCAGTATGAGTGATTTAATTCTATTGCAAAGTGTCAACTTGTAGAACTATACTAAGTGCAGGTAAAGTAAATAACCCTATCTTATCAATTCCACTGAGGTGTTAAACCTTATTTTGAATATATTTCTCTAAAGTTCTGGCTCTCTACATCACCCCATTTCTTTTGTTTTTGAACATAGGTAGGCATGCCCTCCCTGACTTCTCAGGGAGGTGGGAACCCCCAAAATGAGAGCACAAAAAAGGTGTTAACTCAGTGGAATTGAGAAGACAATAGTTACCTAGTTTACATGTGCTTAGTATAGTTCTACAAGTTAACACCTTGGAGGATTAAATCAATCCTATTGAGCTTCAAGTATATTTCTCCAAAGTTTCTGCTCTTTACAAGCTGCTGAAAATATTTTCGTAGGACTTATAGGTTCCTTTTCTTTCTTAAAAAATTTTATTCAGGATTCATGTCTGCTAGTGCTATGGCTAGGTTAAAGGATATACATTATTTTATATTATTTTTGGACAAGGTTCATATTTTTAAAAAGGGGATTCTTACAGGGACTAGATGACTTATAATGTTTCTCCCAGCTCTGAAATTCTATACTTCTAGTACTGATGTAACCCTGTAAATGCCTCATTTACTTACAGGGCTCACAGTAGCTTAGCACTTAGTAGGTGCTTGGCAAACATTAATTGAATGAATAAAGAAAGAATTAAATCTCTTTTTATTTAGCACTGGCCCCAAGAAAGAAATGAAAATGTTCTGATAGTTTTTACATGTTACTTTTTATTTACTTCAAAAAAGAGTTACTAAGAATCAGCGATGTGCAAAGTCCTCTATTAGACACTGGGTAAATGAAAGTAAAATGAAAAATGAACGTAAATGAAAGTAATCCAGCCCATCCCCACAAAACAGATCAATTGTTTGTCTTGTCAATTTGTTTTCTTTGATTCCACTCTGACAAAATGAACAAAAAATTCAAAAGGGCTTTAAGCACTGACAGCTTCTGTATGGAGAGAGAGTAGACTTCAAATACTGAGGAGACTAAAAACAGACTGTCCCCAGAGGAATCCCTTAAGGGGATATGATCTACTCCTCAATACAAAAGAATCTCATAGAGGAAATCAAAAAGGCTCTCACAAGAGAGCTAGAAGGGAAATGGGAAAAGGAAAGGGAAGCTTGGCAAGAGAGCCTGGAGAAGTTATCCAGAGTGGATAAAGAGATCAAATCATTGAGAATCAAAATTAGTTAATTGGAAAAGGTAAACAACTCCAAGGAAAATAGGATTAGTGAGCTGGATGAAGAAAATAGCTCTCTAAAAAATAAAATGGATAAAATGGAAAAAAATTCCATAAAAGAAAAAAACTCACTTAAAAACACAATTGGACAATTACAAAAAGATATAAAAAAAGTGAGTGAAGAAAATACATCATTGAAAATTAGACTTGAACAAGTAGAAATGAATGACTCAAGGAGAAACCAAGAAGTAGTCAAGCAAAACCAGAGAAATGAAACAATTGAAAAGAATGTCAAGTACCTTATTAGAAAGACAACAGACCTGGAAAACAGATCTAGGAGAGATAATTTGAGAATAATCGGACTCCCTGAAAAATATGAGGAAAAAAAGAACTTGGACACTATTTTTGAGGAAATTATCAAAGAGAACTGCCCAGAAGTTTTGGAAACAGAGGGTAAAATAGACATTGAAATAATTCATCAATCCCCTTCTGAAAGGGACCCTAAAATCAAAACGCCAAGAAATATAGTGGCCAAGTTCAAGAACCATCAGACAAAGGAACAAATACTGGAAGTTGCTAGAAAAAAAGCAATTCAGATATGGATGAGCCACAATAAGGATAACCCAGGATCTAGCAGCGTCCATATTAAAATAACAAAGGGCCTGGAACATGATGTTCTGAAAGGCTAAGGAACTTGGTATGCAGCCAAGAATAACTTACCCAGCAAGAATGAGCATCGTTTTCCAGGGAAGAAGATGGACATTTAATGAAATAAATGGATTCCATCTATTCTTGATGAAAAAAAAAAGACCTACATAAAATGTTTGATTTTCAAATATAGAACTCAAGAGATTTCTAAAAAGGTAAAAAGAAATCTTGAGAACTATACTTCTGCCATAAAAATATGTAAAGAACATATGTATAATTTGTCCTAGAAACTAGAGGTGGAAAGGAAATTATATCACAAAAAAGTGTCAAGTGATGGTACTACATCTCATGAAGAGGCAAAGGTATCCTATTATATCTGAGAGAAAGAAAGGAGGGAGATGAACATAGTGTATATCAATAGACATATTCGATTTATGATGAAACTTCTTCCACTTCATTGCAAAGTGAGAGGGAAGGGGTAAGCTAAAGGGAAGGGAATACAGAAATTGTGAGGAAAAAGGGTAAAATAAGGGGAGGACCTTTAAAGTAGGGGAGGGATACTAAAAAGGGAGGGCTGTGAAAAACAAGTGGTGTTCACAAGTTCAATCCTGGGTAGGGGGATAAGAGGGAAGGAAAGGAGAAAAGCATAATCAGGGGTTAACACGATGGCAAACAATATAAAATTAGTCATTCTACCCATAAATGTGAATTGGGTAAACTCCCTCATAAAGAGGAAGCAGTTAGCAGACTGGATTAAAAGTCAGAATCCTACTTACTATATGTTGTTTACAGGAAACACACCTGAAACAGGATGATACATTCAAACTTTTAGTTTAGTAAATGGGTGGAGCAGAATCTACTATGCTTCAGGCAAAGTCAAAAAAGCTGGGGTAGCCATCCTCATTTCAGATCAAGCAAAAACAAAAATTGATCTAATTAAAAGAGATAAGGAAGGGCATTATATCCTGCTAAAGGGTAGCATCAATAATGAAGCAGTATCAATATTAAACATATATGCACCAAGTGGTGCAGCATCTAAATTCTTAAAAGAGAAATTAAGAGAGCTGCAAGAAGAAATAGACAGCAAAACGATAATAGTGGGAGATCTCAACCTTGCACTCTCAGAATTAGATAAATCAAACCACAAAGTAAATAAGAAAGAAGTCAAAGAGGTAAATAGAATACTAGAAAAATTTGATATGATAGATCTTTGGCAAAAGCTAAATGGGGACAGAAAGGCATATACTTTCTTCTCAGCAGTTCATGGAACCTATACAAAAATTGATCATATATTAGGGCATAAAAACCTCAAAATCAAATGCAGTAAGGCAGAAATAGTAAATGCATCCTTTTCAGACCACAATGCAATCGAAATTACATTTAATAAAAAGCCAGGGGGAAATACACCAAAAAATAATTGGAAACTAAATAATCTTACACTAAAGAATGATTGGGTAAAACAGCAAATCATAGACATAATTAATAACTTCATCCAAGAAAATGACAATAATGTGACATCATACCAAAATGTGTGGAATACAGCCAAAGCAGTAATAAGCTGAAGTTTTATATCTCTACAGGCCTACTTGCATAAAATAGAGAAACAGAAGGCCAACGAATTGTGCTTACAACTAAAATTGCTAGGAAAGGAACAAATTAAAAACCCCCAGACAAACACAAAACTTGAAATTCAAAAAAATAAAAGGTGAGATTAATAAAATTGAAAGTAAAAAAACTATTGAATTACTTAATAAAACTAAGAGTTGGTTCTATGAAAAAACCAACAAAAAGACAAAACCTTAGTAAACCTGATTAAAAAAAGGAAAGAGAAAAAGCAAATTGTTAGTCTTGAAAATGAAAAGGGAGAACTCACCACTAATGAAGAGGAAATTAGAACAATAGTTAGGAGCTACTTTGCTCAACTTTATGCCAATAAATTGGATAACTTAAATGAAATGGAAGAATACCTTCAAAAAAATAGCTTGCCCAAATTAACAGAGGAAGAAGTAAGTAGTCTAAATAGTCCTATCTCAGAAAAAGAAATAGAACAAGCTATCAACCAACTCCCTAAGAAAAAATCCCCAGGACCAGATGGATTTACATGTGAATTCTACCAAACATTTAAAGAACAACTAACTCCAATGCTATATAAACTATTTGAAAAAATAGGGATTGAAGGAGTCCTACCAAATTCCTTTTATGGCACAGACGTGGTACTGATATCTAAACCAGGTAGATCGAAAACTGGGAAAGAAAACTATAGACCAATCTCCTTAATGAATATTGATGCTAAAATCTTAAATAAGATATTAGCAAAAAGACTTCAGAAAATCATCCCCAGGATAATACACTATGCCCAAGTGGGATTTGTACCAGGAATGCAGGGCTGGTTTAATATTAGGAAAACTATTAGTCTGATTGACCATATTAATAATCAAATTAATAAAAACCATATGATCATCTCAATAGATGCAGAAAAAGCATGTAATAAAATCCAACATCCATTCCTACTAAAAACGCTTGAGAGTATAGGAATAAATGAACTATGACTTAAAATAATAACGAGCATATATTTAAAACCGTCAGTAAACATCATATGTAATGGTGATAAACTAGAACCTTTCCCTGTAAGATCAGGAGTGAAACAAGGTTGCCCACTATCACCATTACTATTCAGTATAGTACTAGAAACTCTAGCCTCATCAATAAGAGCCAAGAAAGAGATTCAAGGAATTAGAGTAGGAAATGAGGAAATCAAACTATCACTCTTTGCAGATGACATGATGGTATACTTAGAGAACCCCAAAGACTCTGCTAAAAAGCTATTAGAAATAATTCAGAATTTTAGCAAAGTTGCAAGATACAAAATAAATCCACATAAATCCTCAGCATTTTTATACATTACCAACACAATCCAACAGCATGAAATACAAAGAGAAATTCCATTCAAAATAATGGTCGATAGTATAAAATATTTGGGAATATATCTACCAAAGGAGAGTCAGAAATTATATGAGCAAAATTACAAAACACTTGCCACAAAAATGAAGTCAGATTTAAATAATAGGAAAGACATTCAGTGCTCTTGGATAGGCCAAGCAAATATAATTAAGATGACAACACTCCCTAAACTAATCTATTTATTTAATGCTATACCAATCAGACTCCCAAGAAACTATTTTAATAACCTAGAAAAAATAACAAAAGAATTCATATGAAACAACAAAAGTTCGAGAATTTCAAGGGAAGTAATGAAAAAAAAATTAAATGAAGGTGGTCTAGCTGTACCTGATCTAGAACTATGTTATAAAGCAACCATCACCAAAACCATTTGGTATTGGCTAAGAAATAGACTAGTTGATCAGTGGCATAGGTTAGGCTCACAGGGCAAGATAGTGAATAAAAACAGCAATCTAGTGTTTGACAAACCCAAAGATCCCAAATTTTGGGATAAGAATTCATTATTTGACAAAAATGGCTGGGAAAACTGGAAATTAGTATGGCAGAAACTAGGCATGGATCTACATTTAACACCACATACTAAGATTAGATCAAAATGGGTCCAAGATTTAGGCATAAAGAACAAAATCTTAATTAAATTGAAGGAACATGGGATGGTTTACCTCTCAGACTTGTGGAGGAGAAAGGAGTTTGTGTCCAAGGGAGAACTAGAGACCATTATTGATCACAAAACAGAAAATTTTGATTAAACCAAATTAAAAAGTTTCTGCACAAACAAAACTAATGCAAACAAGATTAGAAGGGAAATAACAAATTGGGAAAACATGTTTACAGTTAAAGGTTCTGATAAAGGCCTCATCTCCAAAATATACAGAGAATTGACTTTAATTTATAAGAAATCAAGCCATTCTCCAATTGACAAATGGTCAAAGGATATGAACAGACAATTTTCCGATGATGAAATTGAAACTATTTCCACTCATATGAAAGAGGGTTCCAAATCACTATTGATCAGAGAAATGCAAATTAAGACAACTCTGAGATATCATTACACACCTGTCAGATTGGCTAAGATGACAGGAACAAATAACGATGATGTTGGAGGGGCTGTGGGAAAACTGGGACACTGATGCATTGTTAGTGGAGTTCTGAAAAAAGCCATCCATTCTGGAGAGCAATCTGGAATTATGCCCAAAAAGTTATCAAACTGTTGATACCTCTTGAGCCAGCAGTGTTTCTTCTGTGCTTATATCCCAAGGAAATTAACTAAAGAAGGGAAAGGGACCTGTATATGCCAAAATGTTTGTGGCAGCCCTTTTCATAATGGCTAGAAACTGGAAGATGAATGGATGTCCATCAATTGGAGAATGGTTGGGTAAATTATGGTATATGAAGGTTATGGAATATTATTGTTCCGTAAGAAATGACCATCAGGAGGAATACAGAGAGGCTTGGAGAGACTTATACCAACTGATGTTGAGTGAAAAGAGCAGAACTAGGGGATCATTATACACTTCAACAACAATACTGTATGAGGACGTATTCTGATGGAAGTGGAAATCTTCAACATAAAGAAGAGCTAATCCAATTCCAATTGATCAATGATGGACAGAATCAGCTACATCCAGAGAAGGAACACTGGGAAATGAGTGTAAACTGTGAGCATTGGTTTGTTTTGTTTTGTATTGTTTTGTTTCTCTTCCCAGATTATTTTTACCTTCCAAATACAATTCATCCTTTGCAACAACAACAACAACAAAATTCGGTTCTGCACATATATATTGTACCTAGGATAGACTATAAGATATTTAATATGTATGGGAATGCCTGCCATCTAGGGGAGGGGGTGGAGGGAAGGAGTCTGGGTCTGTGAATTTTTAAAATAAAATAAATAATTGGATCATGGCATTTCAATGTAACTGATTTCTTTTGTAATCCTATGTGTTCTGTTTTGTCTATTTATATATATTATTCTGAGAAAGGATCTATAGATTGCCCAAAAGGTCCATAAAACACAAAAATATTAAGAATGGCTAATTTAAGGGGAAGCAAGGTAGCAAAGTATAGTGAAGAGGACATGAGTTCAAATATTATCTCAATTCCTAGAATTCTGGAGGAAAAAAGGGAGAGACAAAAGAGAAAACCAAATAGGAGTCTGAAACATAGGACAGGGGCCATGCTGAGGAAACCAAGTTCAAGTCACTCACTCCCTATTGTCCCCAAAATACCCAAAACAAACAAAAAAGAATCACAATTCCCTGTAGGATATTGTTGGAGAAAGACACTAGGCTAGAAGGCAGAAGAACAGAATTCTGATTTTAGCTCTGCTATATACCATGGATACCTCATGCAGTTTTTTCATCTGTGGTGCTCAGTTTCTTCATTTATAACATCAGAGGACTGGACAAGATCTAGAAAGCCCCTCCCTCCCTTCCTTCCTTTCCTTTCCTTCCTTCCATGTCTTTTTTTCTTTCTTTTAGGAGCAGACTGGATCATCTGTAAAGCCCCTTCCTTCCTTGTCTCTGTCTCTTGCTTTTTGCTTTTTTTCCCCTTCATTCTTTATCTCAACATAATTCATAAAATAATGTGTATTAAAAATAAATAAACTTTTAAAAGTAATGATATGTCAGAGTTTAATCACTCCAGCTTTGGCTACCTGTTAACTAAAATTGAGATGTTTGAATTCCTATTCAGATATAATAAAGGATAATTCCTGATCAAAATAGTAAGTGAAAAAAAAAAAAAGGAAGGTACTATACCATCTCTGAAGTTCCTTTCTTCTTTTTCCTTTCCTGTCTTCCTCCATACCAGTGAGTTTTCCTATTTCACTCAGATTGGAAGTGTAACAGCCACTCACTGTTCACCTGAGCCTGGTGTCCCTCCTTAAGCATGGTGGTTTTCCACTTCTGCAGGCTTTTCCCATTGAAGCCAGCCTTAATGGAGACACCTGATGGGCTCATGAGCTTTGTAACACCTTAGAACTTCAGGGCTCCAAGGATCCACCAGCCTCGGCTCCCTAGGAACAAGGACTACACATTTCAACCAACAAACACAGCGAGTTCCTCTCCCCTTTAACAATGTAGGAGTCGCCTCCTGAGACAAGCTTGACAATTCTCTCACTTCAACTCCTTATTGGACTTAAAAGTGTCTTACTCGCCTCTTTCTTGATCACATGACATTATTTTTCATACAGAGGAAGACAACTTCTTATTTCTTCTAAATGTCAATGTCTGAGCACGTTTAAAACTACATAAATACCAAATTAAGATAACTTTGGTCAAAAATTACAGTCCTTTGGGGATATCTGAGCATGGAACTCTAAGGAAAAAAAATAATCAAATAATTTCTGTGATCCAGTCTTCTTGAGCAATTAGTTTTAGTGAGTAGTGTCTTTCCAAAAATATGTCAAAGCACACCATGTACACAGATCACATGAATAATCCAAATGGAAAAAGACACACAAAGTGTAAATGAGATCAGTGAGGTACTTAGCTTCTGTATTTATACTATGCTTATGAACAAGTTTAAAAGATAGTACAAAAAATGAACAGGAGAAGGAAATGGCAAACCACCCCAATATCTCTGCCAAGAAAATCCCAAATGGAGTCATGGAGAGTTGGGAAAGAACTGAAAAAGTCACAGTAATAAAATGGGTGTTTTATACTGTTCACCCCACAATTCCATTGGGAGTTTACTTCAAACTTAAAAGTTTGTAAAATTGTTTACAATACTTTTCATTGGTGGTCTGTCCTATAAAAGGTTCCATATAT
Source organism: Sminthopsis crassicaudata (assembly GCF_048593235.1). Taxonomy (NCBI): domain Eukaryota; kingdom Metazoa; phylum Chordata; class Mammalia; order Dasyuromorphia; family Dasyuridae; genus Sminthopsis; species Sminthopsis crassicaudata. The sequence goes on along the minus strand of NC_133622.1, from coordinate 16,778,714 downwards.
GTTTCATTTATCATATATATCAATTGTATAAGATACATGGTGCAATATTGAGGCATCTTATTTTCTTTAATGTTTCAATAATTTGTATATAAAGTTGTGATTCAATTTATCTCCTCTTGACCATCAGATATTGTTTTTTTTGAGATTTAATTTTAAAGTTTTCTGGAGTTTCACTTCATTTAATAACTTTTCATAACGTACATTATTTTTGTAATTCAGAAGTTTTAAAGGTATATTTAGAATATGTACTATATAATTTTATCAATAAAGATGATACAAGCCATTCTCCAATTGATAAATGGTCAAAGGATATGAACAGACAATTTTCAGATGATGAAATTGAAACTATTTCCACTCATAGGAAAGAGTGTTCCAAATCACTACTGATTAGAGAAATGCAAATTAATTCAACTCTGAGATACCACTACACACCTGTCAGATTGGCTAAGATGACAAGAACAAATAACGATGATGTTGGAGGGGATGTGGGAAAACTGGGACACTGATGCATTGTTGTTGGAGTTCTGAAAGAATCCAACCATTCTGGAGAGCAATCTGGAACTATACCCAAAAAGTTATCAAACTGTGCATACACTTTGACCCAGCAGTGCTACTACTGCGCTTATATCCCAAAGAAATACTGAGGAGGGGAAAGGGACCTGTATGTGCCAAAATGTTTGTGGCAGCTCTTTTTGTAGTGGCTAGAAACTGGAAGATGAATGGATGTCCATCAGTTGGAGAATGGTTGGGTAAATTATGGTATATGAAGGTTATGGAATATTATTGCTCTGTAAGAAATGACCAGAAGGAGGAATACAGAGAGGCCTGGAGAGACTTAAATCAAATGATGCTGAGTGAAATGAGCAGAACCAGAAGATCACTGTACACTTCAACAACAATACTGTATGAGGATGTATTCTGATGGAAGTGGAAATCTTCAACATAAAGAAGATCCAACTCACTTCCAGTTGATCAATAATGGACAGAAACAACTACATCCAGAGAAGGAACACTGGGAAATGAATGTAAATTGTTAGCACTACTGTCTATCTACCCAGGTTACTTATACCTTCGGAATCTAATACTTAATGTGCAACAAGAAAATGGTATTTACACACATATATTGTATCTAGGTTATAGTGTAACACATGTAAAATGTATGGGATTGCCTGTCATCTAGGGGAGGCAGTAGAGGGAGGGAGGGGAAAATCTGGGAAAATGAATACAAGGGATAATGCTATAAAAAAAATTAATCATGCATATGTACTGTCAAAAAAATTTCTAATTATAAAATTATTTTTTAAAAAAAGGAGGAGTAAAGAAAAAAAAAAAGAATTTCAAGACTTTGGGCTGATCACTTGGTTCACCCTTCACTTTAGTATCTTTTTCACTCAAGGCACATCACTGAACTTCCTAGTGGCCCAGACCATTGTCTAACTATCCAAGTTGAAGAGGTGTCAACTAGCCTTGGAGGGCAAGTCCTTCATCCTCCATTCCCTTTATTGATTAGTTCAAGGGTCTAGTCCCAAAACAGCCTTCCAAACAACCAAAACAAAAAGAGACTAGGAAAAGAAATGCTGCACCTAGATAACAAACTATATTAAATTGCTTACTATCTAGGAGAGGTGGAGGGGAGAAAAGTGTAGCTCAAAATCTTATAGAAGTAAATGCTGAAAATTATGTTTACATGTTATTGGAAAAAATAAACTACTATGGGGGAGAAGGGGGCTGGAGAGGGAATCAAGAATTGCAACAGAAGTATCTTCCTACATTCTATGGGACCTATTTTATATGTACTTACTCCCTACCCAATAGCTTTGCAGCTTAGAGCTGCTGCTGGGACTGCTGGCACTATCTGTGACTTCCAGGCCGATTCCTCTTTCACTTCAAGCCACCAGTCAGAAAGGACCAAACTGTCCTGGTCAGGAGAGGCTTCCCTTCTCCTCAAGGCGTTGCAGGACCAATCTATCATCTTCTAATTCTGGAGGCAATCCCCAGTGATAAACCAGAAAGCTCTCACTGGGCCTGATCTGCACCTACTGCCCTTCCACATTATTCCTCCAGACTGGGAAATGTGACCTCCAACATTCAAATGCACAGTGGTGACATTGGCTTAATTAGTGAAGAGAATCTATCCAGCAAAAATCATACTTTGAGATTGAGGAGAGAATTTGATTGAGTCCCATTATTGTTCTATTGGAAGACTTGACTTCTAGTATTTATCTAGTACTTGTCTTAACCCTTCAATAACAACTTCAGAGAGAATTTGAGGGGGAGGAAGGATGACTATGTGAGGTGAAGTGTCACCCAACTAATCGATCAACAACTTTTCCTTTAAACATCATCATTTCAGATGGGAAACCATTTTTCCCCATTTACCCATCAGTTATCATTCTTTCAGCACTGTGTGTTAACTAAGTTAACTAAGGACTATGGATGTGCTATTTTCTATTCTTGTACATAATCACTATAGTTCTTCAAAGGTCAGCTCAAAAAATAGCCTTTTACTTGAAACTTTCCCCGAACTTTCTGTCTCTCTCTGTCTTTCTCTCTCTATGTGTCTCTCTATCTGTCTGTATGTCTTTGTCTTTCTCTGTCCCCTCCCTCCATTTCTAGATCCCCTAGACATGCATCTCTAACAAAGGACAAATACTGTTATTAGGAAAATCTAGGTGCTGCACTGCATATGATCCTACACTTGTAATGAGGAAGACTTTGAAATCTAACCTCATTCACATAATAGTTTGGGATCCTGATTTCCTCAGTTCCTTAACTATAAAATGAGCTGGAAGAGGAGATGCAAACCACTCTAGGATCTTTACAAAAACCCCAGATGAAGTCATAAAGAGTTGGGCATGACTGGACAAACAACAATATTATTGGCAGACTAAAATTGGGCAAAAAGTGGGCAGGAATTATGAACTTTGGGGCTCCCTGTGGAATGGTAGAACGAACACTGGGTCTAAAGTTAGAGCACTTGGTCCTAACTTTCTCTGTGACTTTGGAGAACAGTTATAGCTCACAGGTATACAGCATTTACTATGTTCTACATACTGTGTTAAAAACTTTAGAAACATCTCATTTGATTGTTACAAAATCCCAAATTTATTCCCATCTGATCATCCTAGAAGTTTGCTATCACTTCAGTGTATTTCACTTTGCTTGAATTTGTGGATGACTTTCCAGGTTTTTCTGAAAACATCCTGCTCATCATTTTAAAAAGAGCAATAATATTCTATCAGAATCACATGACATAATTTATTCATCCATTCCCCAATTGATGGGCATCCCCTCACTTTCCAGTTTTTTGTTCTGAGAAGAGAGCTACTGTAAAGGGCAGTAATTTTGGGGACATATAATTAAGGCTCAGTATGAGTGATTTAATTTTACTGCAAAGTGTCAACTTGTAGAACTATACTAAGTGCAGGTAAAGTAAATAACCTTTATCTTATCAATTCCAATGAGGTGTTAAACCTTATTTTGAATATATTTCTCTAAAGTTCTGGCTCTCTACATCACCCCATTTCTTTTGTTTTTGAACATAGATAGGCATGTCCTCCCTGACTTCTCAGGGAGGTGGGAACCCCCAAAATGAGAGCCCAAAGTATACTATACACAAGGTGTTAACTCGGTGGAATTGAGAAGACAATGGTTACCTACTTTACATGTACTTAGTATAGTTCTACAAGTTGACACTTTGTTGTAGGATTAAATCCATCCTACCGAGCCTCAAGTGTATTTCTCCAAAGTTGCTGCTCTTTACAAGCTGCTGAAAATATTTTTATAGGACCTATAGGTTCCTTTTCTTTCTTAAAAAATTTCATTCAGGATTCATGTGTACGAGTGGTATTGCTAGATTAAAGGATATACATGATTTTATAGCCCTTTGGGCAAGGTTCATGTTTTTTAAAAGGGGATTCTTCCAGGAGTCAGATGACTTATAATGTTTCTCCCAGTTCTGAAATTCTATGATTCTAGTAATGATGTAACCTACTTTCTCTGATGCCTTAGTTATATCCAAAGCTGAAAGTAGGTTAGCCCTTGATAGGTGCTTGGCAAATATTAGTTGTGATTTATCTCCTCTTGACCATCAGATATGTTGTGGTTTTTCTGCAGTTTTCTGCAGTTTCACTTCATGTAATAACTTTTCATAACCTATTGTTTTTGTAATTCAGAATCTTGAAATGTATATTTAGAATATGTGTTACATAATTCTACCAATAAAGATGATATTAAAAAGAACACATTTTACTCTACCGTACAGCACAGGTGTTTCCTCATAAGCTTAAATTTTTCTAGAAAAACTTATGACTTACACCTTACACCTTAAAAGTACACCTAAAAAAGGAGTAAGCAAATGTTATCCATACCTAGAGAAAAAACCATGGACACTGAATGTGGATTGAATTGATCTGATTTTTATTGCACAATGTTACAAATATGGAAATATATTGGGAATTATGCATGTAAACAAAAAGAAATAAATGCAGTAAAAAGGAGTTGGCTGAGGACTTTTCCTATATGACACATTCTACTAAGCAAAAAGAATGAATGGTAGTGATTGTTGAAAATTTTTTTAATAAAATTATTGTAAACATGACAAAATTGACAATATATACAGATGTTCTTGCTTATATTGACTATTTAGATAAAGATATTTTATAATTAAATATTTCCTAACAAAGGTGAGCAATATAAAATCAGACTCATACATGTTATTTACTATCCAATAGAAAAACTATACAATCGCTGACTATACATCTGTTCAGGAAGAGTTACATACAGTGGAAGACCACGATAAGGCTCCCTATGACCTCAAATAGGTGACATGGGATTTGGGGAATGCTTGTTCTTCCTCAGTCCAGGTGCCCCTTCCCTTCACACTCTTTGGAAATGGGCAATTTTGGGGAGAGAGCAGTTAGCTGGAATTAGGTGGGAGGGAATCAGGGATTCAGAGAAGAGTATGTATTTGGCAAAATGAATATAAAGAGTAGTCTCCCTTATAACGAGGCAAACGTAAAGACTTCTGAGCTGCCACAATAACGCAGGGGTTCCCCCATCCTTCCTAGACTTCTTAGCTTTGCTCCTGTGTCTGGATGCCTGGCTTGGAATTCCATAGTTACTGCAGTTTCCTCATGGCCCTCTTGGCCCCTGAGGGGGATTTTACTTGTCTTTTCCTGATCTTCATCCACTTCTGGACATTTTCTGCTTCTTCTGCAGCATCTGGTCAGCCCGCAGCGGCAGCAGCTGCATGTCAGGAGGGACACCAGCCCATCCCAGGGCTTAAGGGAGCGCATCCACAAGGGCAAGAAGTCCCAGGTTTGCAGCGTGTCAGGGAGAACTTGAGGGCAGAGGGCTTGGAGGACACAAATCACCAGGATCACCAGCAACAGAAATAGGAAAGGTGCCCCTACACCCACCAGCACAGTCCAGCCTGCCAGGGAAAGCCCAAGCACTGCCACTGGGGCTAGGAAAAAGCAGATGATCAGGTAGAAGACGGCGAACCAACGGTAGGTGGCCGTGATATTCCCCAGGCCCCTGGCAAGACGGATCGGCAGGCGCATGAACGGGACTGGGTACCACAGAAGAAGTCCAGACAAGTTGAAGAAGAAATGGCACAGGGCAATCTGAAATCAAACAGAGTAAACATAATGAGATCTCATGGAGACACACTGGGAGCCAATCAGGGAGAGGGAAGGGAAATCAGGAGGCAAGTGCTGGGGAGAAGGGAAAGATCAGAGGCTCCAGAGAAATTTTCCATGACTATTTTCACTGTGGGCTCATCCATTTAAGAGCCAAGAGGGAGAGCAGCAGGCAGCTGGGCCAGTCTGTTTAGTTTTGTAAGAATACAGCTGGCTGGTAGGGGGGCTGAGACCCAGACAGCATCGGACCCAAATCCAGGGAGACTTGGGGTGGAAGCCTCTCAGCCTCACTTTGCTTATCTGACATCAGCAATGGAGCCTTCATTCCCTGGGTTACTGTGGACGTCCAATGAGATCATGTTGTCAAGAGCTAGGGAACCTTTCATGCACCCTACAGGTAAAAGTCCTATTATGGTCTTGTGGAAAGAACAAACTATCTAAATGGGAGTCTGAAGACCTAGCTACAATCCAAGTCAACAAGTATTGATCAAGTACCTCATGGATACAAAGCCCCATGCAAAGGGAAAGCTCCTGCCCACCATCAGCTTACATTCTGCTCTTCTGAACTCTTACCTTATGACCTTGACCTTTAGCAAAACCCTTGTCCTATGTACAAAAGGAGAACCAGATGATCTCAAAGATCCTTAAATCCTATGAAAATGGGCCTTTTTGCAAAGGGCCATGCAGCAAGGAACAAAATTCAAGGAAGAGCTCAAGTCCCAGATTACAAATGAATGAAGCTGAATATTTGAGCCACTTTTGCTGAGCTCCAAAAGAGTGATTTCTGCTCCTGAGTCCTTCTACAGGATCTCTTGTTTGTTCTTTTGCTCCTATCCATTCCTAAATACATCACCAGATTTTCATTTTTCATGACCTGCAAAATAATGCTGCCTATCCTCTGGGAAATACCATTTCCGTGATGGTGGGCAAGTCATTGAATCTCAAATTAACTTAAACTCAAATTTACAAAACGAGGGGAGATTGGACAGGATCATTTCTGAAAGCCCTTCTCTCTCCACACTCCGGAACTATTCCAAAGCACCTCCTGACTGGTCCTTGGCTCAAATGCCTCCTCCACGTGCTCTGTTCCTAAATCACACCTCCAGGGCTACCTTTAAATCTCTGATACCTGTTGCCTTTCTAATGCATGAAGGATAAAAGTAAAATCCTTGGTTCAGTTCTCAGGACCCTCTAGAACCTGATCTCACCTGGCTTTTTTAGCATCACCTCAGCTGCTTCTAACCATCCAGCATCCAACAATCCCATCCTCATCATTCATACTACCACTATCCCTGCCATCATCACCATGCCAGCTTCACTGGAATCTAAAAAGATGCTCTTCACTTGCCATATTCCCGGGACCTTTGTTCCCCACCTTCCTCCTCTCAGAATGCCTTTCCTCCAGCTTTCTGCCCAAACAGATCCTCAGAATCCCCCAAAGCTTCTCTCCCCCAGGAAACCAAAGGTCCCCTCTCCCTCCCCTGCACACAGAGCTTGGATCTATACCAGTCACCTAGCAAGTAACAGCTGAGATTCAAACTCACAACTTCAAATAAGTCAGACATTGTTTCCACCTATTCTCGTTTTCTGACTCAGAGGAGGGCGAAGGGGGAAGTTATCCATACCAATCTATGTGGGGGACAGGGGACTGGTCGCAGATGGGGGTGAAGCTTCACCATCCTCATTTGTTTATTAAGACACAAGCTGTAGATATCTGGTCATTTCTTAGGAAACTCAGCTCCTGAGAACAAGAGCAAGGGATGGTTCTCTAGCCCCCAAGTCACTGTTCAGAGGCAGCTGAGACCTCGGAACCAACCAGCGACCCTTTGGGATATGGAGGATCTTTCAAAAAAGAAACCCGGGTGCTTATGGGAAGGATGGAGTGGGAAACTGAGGAAAGAACAGAAGGTCCCAACTGTGCATTCTGACCTGGAGGGAATCTGCCAAAGTGCTTCCAGGGCTGGCCAGAGCAGCCAGGATGGCCGTGGTGGTGGTGCCGATGTTGGAGCCCAGGGTCAGGGGGTACGCTCTCTCCAGGCTGATCACTCCGATGCCTGAGGGGGGAAAACACACAGGTTCAGTCCTGGTTGGGAATGACTCAGCATGGCAAGACCAATGTAAAAATGGAGACATGGACATGGGCAAGGGGAAATGGGGGGGGGGGGGAAAGGGAGGACTCACCAACCAGAGGAGTGATGGCAGACGTGAACACAGAGCTGCTCTGCACCAGAAATGTAATCCCAGCTCCAACAAGAATGGCGAGGTAGCCTGTCAGCCAGGCAAAAGGAAAAGGAAAATCTGGGGGAAAGAAGAAAAGGCTGAGTTTGTCCACTTATCCTGATAAATCTCTATTTCATCCTTACCAAAAGAAATTCTGGTAGATTTTATCCTCATCCTAACAGAGGAGGAAAGTGGGGTAAACAGAAGACAAGTGACTTACTTGGAGGATTTGAATTCATATTCCTTTCTCTAAGCCCTCTGTGCTATCTCTTACAGTCAGCCCATTCCTTCTTGCCTAATAACTGCTCTTTAATTTTATTAATAACTGTGATGATTTTTAGGATTTTAATGAGAATATCTGATTATTTTGGGTGGCCAGAGAGGGCCACCACAGCCATGCTCTGCCCGCTTGATTCCTTTTCCTTGGACATTCTTCTTCTGTGTTTGTGTATAAGGTAGGAGGGAGATGGAGCAGCTTGGGACAATGATCCCTGGCCAACTACTGAGGACAGTGACATTTCTAGAGCCCTTTTGTATTTACAATGATCTTAGGGATGATTTCTTTATTTACAAATTCATTTTCTCAAAACATAGAATCTTCAAACTTAGAGACAGAAAAAGTAGAGGACCAGAGGAAGGCCCAGGAAGGGTGGAATTCTACCTGTATTGATGGTCTTCTTAATCACCGAAGCAATTTGTCCCTTGAGCATGGAGTTCAGGACCTTGACAATCAGGATCAAACAGGTGCACAGGACCAGCAAGGAGAGGGCCAGAAGAATGAGTCCAATGGTCAGGTCAGAGAGACCGACATCCACAAGTGCGTGTTTGCCTGTGGGAACCAGAAAAGCCATCTGTCATCATCTTTCTCTTCCTCTTCATCACTTAACCCAGATACAGAGCGTTCTATAGAGCACAAGCTCTTACAGAAAGTGGTTGTAATTCACAGGTTTATATAATTCCCCCAAAAAGATCTCAGGAGATATTGAAATTAAATACAAATAACATTTAGCCCTGGTCCCACACAGATTTTATAAAAAGCCATTTTGGAGTCCTAAAAAGACTAAAAACGTGAGGGCATGAGGGTTAGCTGCCAGAAGATTTCCTACTCACACTTTGCAATGTTCTGTTTATATGTTGTGTTCATGAGGGTCCAGGTCGTGTTCCCATTGGTCCAGCAGAAGCTGGGAGAGGTGCAGTTTTCTGGTGAGGGAACTGTAACGTTGCTTAATGCCTAAATGACACAATAAAGGAAAAAAAAGCTTGTTATTGAAAATGGTATTTTGGCAAATTCGATTTTACTGCACTGACGACATGCCCCATTGGCCAATGAATCCCCACTTTCCCCCTCTTCTCTACCCCACCTTCCCCATAATCCTTAGAAAAGGCCTTCAGCCTTTGTGTTTCATCCATGGACTATGTTCTAAACCTCCAGACTCTGGGTGACTTCTGAAGGTCAGCTGGGCTGTGCTCAGCCTGAGCACTGTTACCCTGGAATGGGGACCTGAGCATCACTTGTTTTAGCTCTGTCTTAGAGAAGCATTCTGCCCCATAGAGTCTGAAGAAGAACTAAGACAGGGTGACTAGAGCTTTGTTATAGGGCACTAAATTTATAGAAAACCAATAACACTTGCTGTCTCTCAATATCACAGGGGAAAACCAAGGATTCTCACTCTTCCACCTATTTCCTTTGAGTAATTTTCTGATACTTACCACATATTTTGCCGTTTTACACCAAGTCTTTATCAGGCTCTTGTTTTTGGCTGCCTCATTTCCCATAGCAATTTCATTTATCACTTTTTTATCCAGCTGGAAAAGCAACAGACATGAGGAAAGGGTTAGCATGTTCCTCACCTATAATTTGTGACTGAAAAGTTACTCTCCCAGGGGCTTCAGTGCACAGAAGAGAAAACCAGGATGTGTGTAAAAGGGAGACACAGATTGGTCTCATTCCCTGAGGACCTCACTTCTACATGGGACTGTCTCATCTTAGCTTAACCAGCATCAGGCCAGATAGACCCTTTTGCCCTATTCTGGGGGGCCAGTACCATCAGCTCCTTGAAGCCTTGAAGGGGCTCGCATTTGGTCATCATATCTCCCAGTGCCTGGTTCACAATAGGGGATTAATAAATGCTTTTTGGTCATGAAACATCCCTTGGGAAAGAGCTCCACTTTGGCCAGAAGAATAGCAAAGCATAGGAAGAATCAAAATGGTTTTCCCGGAGACAGGCACATCACAGTGAATGAAAGGCTAAAAGGTAACACAGCGGCCAACACAACAGTCATCGGGCCCCATATGGCAGAATGGGGGTGCTGAACAACACAACTGCCAATATGGAGGGCCAAGCAAACTCCTTAGCTGCACTCCCTTAAATAAAATGGGGGAGTCAGAGCAATGAAAGGCATGTCTAACCAGCACTACAGATTGGGGGAAGAGACTTAGAGCTCTGCTTTCACAGGAACCTAGTCCACCACTGGCACCATTTCATACTCATATTAAAGTCAGAGGGAGTCTCGATGCTCACCCGGATAATGAGTTTGGTGAAGGGATCAGTGATGACTTTCAGGAGGTCAGGGGCATTTTCCCCGCTCTTGATATTAAAGGTTTTCACGATGGGATCGGTGAGGTGGTAGAGGTAGCCAGTGATCACCTCCACGGGCAGCAGCACCACCACTGACAACCAGTTAAAGAAATCATGGACAGTCGCTCCAGCAAAAGCCCTAAATAAAGCAGGGAGAAAACGCAAAGCAATTAATGTGATGATATTGTCTTCTCACTCTCATTGAGAACCTACTATGTGCAGAATCAGAAAACATGATATGAACATAATGAGAGATTTGCTGGAAAGTTAGGAAGATCTGTTTCAGGTCTCCTAGAGGTAGGACCATGAGCAAGTCACTTAATTCTTTCAGTGACCCAACTCACTGCTAGAGCTGCTCAAACAGCTTCAACACTGGTGGGTTTCCACAGTGGAAATTTCCCACCATATTGGGAGGGGGAGTCAAAAAATAGACTTTGATCTGTACCCAGAGTTTACCAGTTCATTTTCTGGCCATGGACAGCATTTTTTAGGAGTCCTTTGGCACTGTCCAACGGGGACATTGTCCTGAATAACTGTACTGATCACAGTACCAAAGTCTTTTATGGCTAATTATCCTTATAGCATTGCTGTTACTGTACACAATCATCTTCCAGTTAGTTGCCTGTTCACTTTGTTTTTTGCTTTTTTCTCACTCTGAAATTATACCCCCCCATCCTTTCTTATGGCCCAATAGCATTCCATCACAATCATGTGCAATAAAAAATGTCTGAGGCCAGATTTTAACTATTCTTCTTAATCTTAATGAAATCATTATCAATTTAAGATTATTGAAAACTCAGCTGAATTATGTGAACTGCTCTGAGTAGTTATTCCACACTCTGAAAGAACCATTGGAAGAGCAAGATGAGTATCTAGAGCAAAGTAAAGATTCTCACCTTTATAAAATATAGTTACAGTAGTGATAAAAAAAAAACAACAAAGCAAATAAAGCTTCGTACCTTCGGAACTCATTTCTGTCTCCAGCCTGCATGAGGGCCACGATGGTATTGGTCACTGAAGTCCCAATATTGGCTCCCATGATGATGGGAATGGCTGCCTTTACTGTCAGCACTGTCAAAGGAAAAAGGTAAATGAAAAAAAAAATTAGGGAAATTCACAGGGAAAAAGCTTCAACAAGCTAAGGAATAAGCTTAACAAAAAGTTGGGGAAGATATGAAGTCCAACCATGATCAAAAAAGAGAAATCATTTCCAGGAGATCTCCAACCAGTCAGTCACCCAGTCTTTTGCTTGAAGATCTGGGTGAAGAACAACTCATTATAGTTGCAACCAGGTGGCCACGGCTCTAAGTGGGGCAGGGCAACTGGACCTTTACCCATAGCAAAAAACGAGACCACTGGCAGCAATGTTGGGATATGTGGGCATGGCTCGGATCGAGACTGTAGCAAGCTTGGAAGGATGGAAAATCGGGGAGATGATGACTCTGGGGCACATAGGGAACAATTTCACAGTTCTAAAATTTGGCATGAAGTTCTTTCAAGAGATCCAGTTGGGCATAGGTACTGGGGCACTGGGGGAGAGGGGAACGTGCTGACTTACATGAAGAGGATACCAGGCTGACAACAATGGATGTAGAGGTGCTGGAACTCTGCACCAGGACTGTCACCAGCACGCCAATCATCAAGCCAGCCACAGGGTTGTTCAACACTGAACCATCTTGGAAAATCTTCCCAGCCATTTTTCCTGCAAAGAGAATGGAAAATTTTAAAGTATACGTGGTTATATTAGGGACTTCTGGGCCATAGACCAAAGTTAGAGGCCCCTGTGTGGGAAGGAGGAGTGAAGAAGAGTCACTGGCTGCTGAGGAAGGCAATGTGGCAGAGGACAGTGAGGGCTGAATTTGCTTAGAGCGGGGCTTGACACATAAATGATCTAGAAATGCTTATTCCCTTTCCTGATATGGGTTATTAGAGGAAAGAGAGAGACAGAGACAGAGGGAGGGAGATTGGGAAGAATCTGTGGAGAGTGGACTTTAAGGAAGGTCCACCGGAAGCTGATTTGGACAAAAACAACCTCCATTTTTCTAGTTGCTTTCCGGGGACAAATTTGACTTCTCACTCTTTCCACTTGAAACCATTTCTGTTGCCAACACAACATCTAACATCCAAAGATGCATCTAACACAGATGCCAATCTCTGAACCCAAAGCTATGATTCAGACATCAATGCAAAGATACAGAGGGTCACCCTCAACGCAACTTTTATCTGATGACCTAAGGTGCCCAACTATCAGATTCTTCCATGCAAATTTTTGATTCCTATTCCCTAAAGTCTTTTCCCCAAATATGAGAGTGTAAGTAGGGAAGAGGGAAGAGAGAAGGGCAGAAAGAATGGAGAAGCATCCATGTCTCTGGAGTGGATGAAAAGATGAGACATCTTGGCCAGGAAGAGTTTAAGAAAGGGGACATTACTTGGGTTGAGTTGGCCAGTTGGTTGGCTACATGCTGAACCAAAATCAACTCTAAAGCTACAAAAGCCACGCAGAAACTTTTGATCTGTGCTGATATCGCTTCTCATACCTCCAACCAGTTGGAAAGCGCTGCCGAGAACATCCAAGGAACATACAAAGAAGTAGAGAAATCCCAGGAGGAGGATCCCTTTTCCAAACCCTCTGAAGACAGCAATTATTTTCCCTGTGGTGTCTCTCTCTGCAAAAACAAAGAGGAAGAGAATAAGCTTTTATTCAACACCTACTCTGTGCCAGCCCCTGTGCTAAGAGCTATACAAATTGCTTTAGTTATTGTGTCCATATATGTACAGCTTGCTCTTGTGCAGGTGCACATACACACACACACACACACACACACACACACACACACACACACACACACACACACACATACACACACACACACACACACACACAAAGGATCTGGCATTTTCTGGAATCTTGTCCCATCTCTTTCTAGCCAGGAGAAGGCTGGCTGGGGTTTTGCTTTTGTAAATGTTCCCAATGATGCTAGTCAGCTCTAGGAGGTTCAGCCCTTAGCTGCTGTTAATCCTGCCCCAGCTCTTCTCTGAGGCCAACAATGCCTCATCTTCCTGAGTTCAAATTGGATCTCAGAGGCTTACTAGTTGTATGACCTTGGGCAAGTCACTTCTTCCTTACCTCATTTCCTTATCTATACACATGGTCACTACAGAAAATGGCAAAGCATTCTAGGCTCTCTGTCAGGAAAATTGCAGAGAGAATTGAACAATAACAGAAGGGGAGCTGGCGTTACCTGACCACTCGATACCTGAGTCCCTAAAGTCAGGAACATCTTGTAGGTCTTGCTCCACCACTGGCTCTTCCACCACTGGCTCCTCCATCAATGCAATTTCACAAAAAGATGACAGAACTTCTATCTTACTTATAGGAGAATGGGCATTATCTGCCAAAGAAAGTAAAAAACCATCAGGAATAAGGTCCATTTCCCCAGGGGAGGAGAGGAAGATAGCAATGTCATGAGAGAACAGTACTCACTGCTAGGGCTTCTTTTATCTAACTTTGTCTTTTCCAGATATAGTGGATCTTCAGTGCTCTTCTTAGCATCACAGTGGGAGTTTTCCAATAGAGATAGAGGTGGAGTTGCCATGGTCTGAATAATGAAATTTAAAACAAAATATGCATCACCATTTTAGATCACCATGGACTGCAGGACAATTAATCACACAATAATAGCATCAACAAAACAAAAACTAAAAAATAAGTTCTAGAGCTCATTAAAACTCATTAAAAAACAAAGAAACAAATGGGGCCATTTTGTAAATTTCATCCATACATTCGGCTTTGCTATTAAATCATCCCTTCTCCCTGCATTCATCCTTTCTTTCCTCCTGCCCCAACTTCATAATAAATCACTAATCCTGGTCTTAGTCATTGCCCTCCTGGATTCCTCTACTCTTCCTCATTAATCTCTAACGTGTAAATGTCTCATTCAAGTATCATTTTACAGATGAAGGAACTGAGGCTACTGCAGAAGGAGTCCCAATATCTTCCAGATGGGAAATAGCAGATCTTCTGCCTCCACAGCCAGCCCCATTCCTACTCCTAACTTCTGCTCCCTCTGGCCATCCTTGCCATCAACACTGCATTAAAATTTTGGATCCTTTCTCTGTTGGCATTAATTAGCCCACTGCCCTCACCTACAGAAGCCTGGACCTTCTGCACCCTTCTAACATCCAAGGGGATCAATCCTTCCCATGTGCCTATTCCCCTATAAAAACTGCCTCCCCATAAGTCTGATAATTGGCCCACATCAAAGCCCCAAAGCTACTGAAAAGTGATAGCTCTATGACTCCATTTTTTTTTTCCTGCTGAGGCAATTGGGACTAAGGGACTTGCCCAGGGTCACACAGATAGGAAGTGTTAAGTGTCTGAGGTCAGATTTGAACTCAGATAGTCTTGATTTCAGGGCTGGTGCTCGGATCCACTGAGACTCCTAGCTGCCATTCTTCCATTCAGGAAAAAACCCTCCTTCCAGGGAGAGCAAATAGCCAACCATCCCTTCCCCACAAGCCCTGATCCCCCCTCAGGATAACCTTGTGAAATCCCTGGGGATCTGGGCTGTGGGCACACTCTGCCCACTCAATAGACAGCGGAGAGAAATATGTGGATGTCTAATAAATAGCCTGTGCTACTTTAATCTCAAGACCTAAAGAATCAAAAGCTGAAATTTAGTGATTAGTGAAAACTGATTAGTGAAAACCCCAATTGCCTCAGGGGAAAAAAAGAAATCTGGTGATTAAAAAAGGAGGTAGGGAGGTGCCACAGTGGATTGAATGCTAGGCCTGGAGTCAGGAAGGCAACTTCCTGAATTCAAATGTAGTTCCAACCACCAGCTTTGTGACTTTGGGCAAGTCACTTAATGCTGTTTGCCTCAGTTTCCTTGTCAGTAAATTGAGCTGGAAAATGAAACCGAACACCACCCTGCAGTAGTTTTACCATAAAACCCACAGATGGGTGAAAGAACGCTCAGATCAGACAGAAGACGACTGGACTAAAATTTTTTTAAACCTCTGTGTTCCCCAGAACTGCCAGACGGATACCCCGTACATTCTCGGCCTGCAGGATCTTTCCAAGAGATAGAGCTTTATGGAGAAGAAAAAAACTAGAGCGAACTTTTGGATGATTGGCAGAGAAAGGAAAAGCTTTGTCCCGCACCGCAGGTCTCCGGGAGGAAGCAGTGCATTCCTTTCTCCCTGCCGAACGCCGGCAGGGACGGCCCAGGCTGCCTAGGGGCAGCGGAAGGAGCGCCAAACTCGGCCCAAGCTTACCTGCAGTCTGCGGGATCTGTCCAAGGTGCTTAAAGCGTCCGCGACGTGCTCTGGGACGGGAGCGGGCTTGGCGGGCTGCTTGGCGAAGGGTCCCTTCTCTTTGCAATCCTTAGCCCGACCAGTGGAGCCGGGAGCCCGATTCGGCCCCCTGAGAGTTGTGGATATTTCGGTGCCAGTCTCCCCGGAGGCCCAGGAACGTTCCTTCAGAAGAAGGGAAGGAGACGCCAAAGGAGCTTCTTCTTCTGCTCTGGCTTCATGCACCTGGAGGACCGCTTTTTATAGCAGGATTTGAGAAGGAGTGGGTGTGAAGCCTGGCTGATTGGGGCTCTCTGGACAAACGCCGACACCGTTTACCACCTCAGGCTCCTGTTCTCACCTCCTCGAACCTCCCACCCACCATCAGCGGATTTCCAAGTGAACGTTTTCCTCAGGTTCTCATTCATTTTGCAGAAAGAAATGCAAACTAGAGAGAAGCAGAGCAGGGGGTCCAGTGCATTAAAAGGTTGATGACTAATGAGCATCCGTTGGTCTTTATTGGGGTTCAATCAAGAATTTCAAGACTTTGGGCTGATCACTTGGTTCACCCTTCACTTTAGTATCTTTTTCACTCAAGGCACATCACTGAACTTCCTAGTGGCCCACACCATTGTCTAACTATCCAAGTTGAAGAGGTGTCAACTAGCCTTGGTGGGCAAGTCCTTCATCCTCCATTCCCTTTATTGATGAGTTCACAGGTCTAGTCCCAAAACAGCCTTCCAAACAACCCAAACAAAAACAGACTAGGAAAAGAGATGCTGCACCTAGATAGAAAACTCTATCACATTGCTTGTCATCTTGGAGAGGGGGGGGAGGAGAAAAAATAGGTAACTAAAAATCTTACAAAAGTCAATGTTGAAAATTGTCTGTACATGTCATTGGAAAAAAATAAAATACTCTGTGGAACAAGGGGGGTGGAGAGGGAATCAAGAGTTGCAGCAGAAGTATCTTCCTAGGTTCTTTGGGACCTCTTTTATAATGTACTAATTCCCTACCCAACAGCTTTGCAGCTCAGAGCTGCTGCCGGGACTGCTGGCACTATCTGTGACTTCCAGGCCGATTCCTCTTTCACTTCAAGCCACCAGTCAGAAAGGACCAAACTGTCCCGGTCAGTAGAGGCTTCCCTTGTCCTCAAAGAGTTGCAGGACCAATC
Organism: Sminthopsis crassicaudata; assembly: GCF_048593235.1. Taxonomy (NCBI): domain Eukaryota; kingdom Metazoa; phylum Chordata; class Mammalia; order Dasyuromorphia; family Dasyuridae; genus Sminthopsis; species Sminthopsis crassicaudata. The sequence continues at coordinate 16,761,807 of NC_133622.1, read as the reverse complement.
TATCATCTTCCAATTCTGGAGGGAATCCCCACTGATCAACCAGAAAGCCCTCACTGGGCCTGATCTGCACCTACTGTCTTTCCACATTATTATTCCAGACTGGGAAATGTGGCCTCCAACATTCAAATGCACAGTGGTGACATTGGCTCAATTAGTGAAGAGAATCTTTCCAGCAAATTGTAGATCATACTTTGATACTAAGGAGAGAACTTGATTGAGTGCTATTATTGTTCTATTGGAACACTCGACTTCTAGTAATTATCTACTACTTATCTTAACATTTCAATAACAATTTCAGAGATAAATCAAAGAGAAATGATGAGTATGTGAGGTGAATTAATCAACTAATCAATCAACTACCTTTCTTTAAACACTACCCTTTTCAGATGGGAAACCATTTTTCCCCATTTACCAATCAATTATTGTTCTTTCTGTGTTAAACTAAGTTAACTAAGGACTGTGGATGTGGTATTTTCTAATCATGTACATAATCACTAAAGTCTCTCTCTGTCTCTGTCTTTCTGTGTGAGTGTCTCTGTCTTTCTCTCTGTCTCTGTACGTGTGTGTCTCTCTCTGTCTCCTGCCTCCATTTCTACCTCCCCCAGACATGAATCTCTAACAAGGTACAAATACTATTATTAGGAAAATCTAGGTGCTGCACTGGATATAAAGCTAGGCGTGGAATGAGGAAGACTTATTTTCCTGAGTTAAATCTAACCTCACACACATAATAGCTTGGGGTCCAGATTTCATCAGTTCCTTATCTAGAAAATGAACTGGAGGAGGAAATGGCAAATCACTGTAGGATCTTTATCAAGAAAACCCTACATGGAATTATAGAGTTGGGCATGGCTGTACAAACAACAATGTTATTGACAGAGTAAAAGTAGGCAAAAAACAGGAAACATTGACTTTGTTTCTGCCTTGGGATTAGGGCTAATACCTCTCTACAATAATTAACAAGCTTCATCTCTTTCCAGGCCCACTTAACAAACAAGGTACTTTTCAAGCTAAAGTGGCAAACTTCTGTAGAACTTTTGGTATACATATCCTAGATCTTGCCCCCCAATTCCCAGAGCCTCTATTAAATAAGGTTGCTTCTCTGCTCACTGCTGTCTTCCTCTATCAAACTTGGGTCACTTATCTTCACTTTCAGAAGGGACAGAGACTCTTAGGTGAGGATGAACAGGATTTTTCCACTTCTTTTCACTTTTCTGAGTCCAGAGGAAGTATGGAGTGGGTCAGAGAAGAATAAAAATCCTGTTCTTGAAAGTAAGTGGCAATTCAGGGAAAGAGTTATTTTCCTATACAGCTAGGATAAAACATTTATCAAGTTCTTACTATGTGCCAGACCCTGTGCTAAACATTCAGGGTACAAATATAAACAAAGGAACAAAAATACAACCACTGCCTTCCAAAAGCTTATGTTCCAACATAACATAAATATGTTCCATAACATATATATGTGTTCCAACAACACATAAATTGGAGCAAGGGGTAAGGGTGTAAAGCTGAGCATTGTGACAGTTTGTAGATGTCTAGGAACTGACATGGAAACCAACTGTGTTCTGACTTGTCAAGTGCTCCTATCAGAGTCCAGAAATACAGAGGCAGAGTCCACGCTGGAGGGAGCTGATGATGATGACCAATGTACCAGCAATGGGGAGTGAAGATGGCTCCAATCAGCTCAGAAATCTCTTCTTAAGCACTTTTCCTAAAGAAAATGGGATTTTAACCTTATTTCTAGGCCAGGTAATTAGCAAAATCTTTATTTCTGTTGACTACCCTTTTCAGCTAACAATCATTCCAAAGTACTTCTATCAGTCCTATGCAAATTAGATTCTGGGAATTGCATCTTTTACATGGGAAAAACTTTTTTTTTCCTCCATAGATGGCTTATTTAGTGTTTCCACAGTGTATACATTTCATATTTGGTTTTAGTTTTCTACCTTTTCAATTTGCAAAATTGTCAAAATAGAATAAAAAAAAAAAAAAAGGAGGATGTTATGACTGGCCCACTTTCATGTATCTAGTGTCACAGAACTTGGGCCCAGTGTTATTGACCTTAACTCATACTTCTCCCCACACCAATCTCTCCTTCCTCTATCTTCAGTGCTAAAAAATTTAACAAATAATTATACATGCTCTTGTATTTTTAAAAATGTTTTTTCAAGATTGATCTCTTGCCTATTGATTTGTCTATGAGATATTAGAGGGCCAGGACAAGGTTACAAGCCATACATCCCAATTGATTGATCATGTATCTTCTGAAGAACCCTATTTCTTTGGGAGTAAGAGCACACTTACTCCATGGAAACTACTGAGTTATGTGCCAAAAGTCCCTAAGAATTAGAATTTGACAGCATTTCATTATTTAATATAATATTTTTCTGTGAATAGAAAGACTAGAGTAATAGACTATGTGTTATCTTAAGTTTAATTAGAGGATTCTGTCAAAAATGCAGCTTTCTGTTGGCGCTTATCTTTTTTAAAAGTTTCAAATAAAAATCTTTATTTTTAGTTGAACATTAGCCAGACCCAAGAATAAACAGTTGTTCTCTGAAATAAGTCCAAAGAATAAGGATGAAAGCCTAGGGTGTGAACAGAGCAGTGAGCTAGAAATCAGAAAATCCAGTTCCTAATTCTCTGCCATTAACTCCTTGTGGGACTTTGGGCCACATGAATATCATACATACATATTTATGTATAAGTAATATTCACTCTAGAATGTTAGAACTGCAAAGAAATTAAGAGTCTATTCCAATTCCTTACTTAACAGATTGGGGAACAAGTCTACAGAAAAGAGTGGTTTATCGAAGGCAGAGTCCTAACATGCAATTTTTGTACCAGGTAGGGAAGATGGAGTATTGTCTAGGAATGGACAATACTATGCTATGATGTGGAAGCTGAAATTCCTGGAACACTACGTACAAGGATGTCACTGAAGGCAGAGGCTACTTCAGCCCACCATTTTATAGCTTTCTATTTTGACTAATGATCCTTTCTAAGGAGATGCTAAGCTCTGTTGTTTCTATGGGTTAGAGGATTGCAAATGGTAGTGTCCTCTACATTCAGTGGTCCAGGGCAAAGTCACCCCATTCATATTATTTTCTGATCCAAGATCACAAAGCTGTTAAGAGCTTATTCTCTTCCCATCTACTCACTCACTTGAAAAAAATTCTGTCTCAGAGAAAATGACAGGACTAGAAAAGACTATGGAATAAATCCTTCAAGTAAAACCATCTTATAGAACCCATGAACAAAGAGTAATATTTTCAAGCTTCTGCAACTATTGTTTGATACATTGCCCCATTACTCATGCTTTGCCGCAAGTTTCATAAAATAACTAAATACTACCCATGGGATTTGATATTAATGATTCTACCACTGATGATAATGGTGGATTGGGTGCTTTTAAAGATTAAAGGTAGAAAGATGTTCTCATCATCCCAAAGCTTATTACCATTTTTGTACCATTATGAGAAAAAACTCATGAAAGTGATCTTCCCTGGGCACAGAATAAAGGTTGTCCCAAAAGTCTTAGTGGGATTTTAGCTTTACTGGCCCCTTTTGATTTCAAGATATTAAAACTTGAAACTACACTAAGACTTTTGGGACATTCTGTATATGGTGAGAAATGACACACAATAATAGCTTACCTTTGGATATCATTCTATAATCATTTTTATTGTAAATAGTATCTCTTAGAAAAGAGCTAAGATAGCAGAGTAGAGGTAGCAACACAGACAGCCTCTCTCAACATTCCCCTCCAAACAATTTTAACATCTTGAATCAAATTTTGGTGTAGTAAAGCCAAGAAAAGATCACCACAAGACATTTTTCCAGTCTAAAATAAATTTGGAGAGAAGGCAAAGACCGAAACCAGGTTGAAGGCCAAATGTAGCATAACAGAGGCAACATTAGTAGTGGGCTTTGGAGCTGGTCTTGATAGCAATAGCAGCATTTTTTAGAGCTCTTAGCCTAGAGTTGGTAAAAGAGTCTATGATGGCAAAGAATTGGAAATGGAAGAGATGTACATCAGTTGGGAAATGTCTGAACAAGTTGTATATGATTGTGATGGAATACTGTTATGCTATATGAAATGACATGCAGAATGCTTTCTGAATAGCCCCAAAGACTTATATGAACTGATGCAAAATAAATTAAGTAGAACTATGAGAACATTAACACTAAAAACAATATTGTACAATGATCAACTGTGAATGATTTGGTTATTCCAGCAATAAAAATGATACACAACAATTTGAAAGGACTTATGATACCACCCATCTCCAGAGAAGGAATTGATGGTGTCTGAATGTAGATTGAAGGACTGAAGCATTCATTTTTCTTGGTCTGCTTATTTTTATTTTTTCATTCTTTTAACTTTGTTTTATTATTTCTTGATGTCTTATGAAGTCATTACGTTCCACTTACCCAGTTCTAATTTTTCAGGATTTATTGTTTTCAGCAGCTTCAGCATGAAAGAAACAGCAGTCTTAGACTATAACATTCTGGAAGGCAAAGGAGCTAGGACTGCAACCAAGAATAATCTACTTAACAAATATGCTTCAGGAGGAAAATAGCTATTTAATAAAAATAGAGGACTTTTAGGAATTCTTGATAAAGATCAGAACTAGAAACTTTGGCATTCAAATTCTGCTGGAACTCTGTCTTCCCAGAAATCAGCTGGAGTCAGGATCACTAAACATCTTTATTCTTGATCTTTTACGTTCACCCTTCAACGCCAGGTCACGAGTGCGAGAGAGCGTGAGTTCCACGACCCAAGTTTCTTCCTCCTCCTCCTCCTCCTCCTCCTCCTCCTCCTCCTCCTCCTCCTCCTCCTCCTCCTCCTCCTCCTCCTTTTCTTCTTCTTCCTCCTCCTCCTCCTCCTCCTCCTCCTCCTCCTCTTCTTCTTCCTCCTCCTCCTCCTCCTCCTCCTCCTCCTCTCCCTCCTCCTCCTCCTCCTCCTCCTCCTCCTCCTCCTCCTCCTCTTCCTCCTCCTCTTCCTCCTCCTCCTCCTCCTCCTCCTCCTCCTCCTCCTCCTCCTCCTCCTCCTCCTCCTCCTCCCACACAAGTCACTTCCCCCTCTTTGTCCCACCAATCAAGTCAGCACAGACAGCTGGGGAGGGTCAACCTTCAAACAAGTTCAATAGGGAACTGTCCAATTGGCAATTAGTCTCACGTGCTTCATTATCCAAGTGCATTGCTCAGTTCTAGCCCTTTACAAAATACAAGACTCAAAAGAAACATAAAAAGATAAACATGAAAAAGAAATCACAAGGGACTAAATAAAGTTAAAGTTTTTACATTGTTACATGGAAGATGATACATGTAACTCCTAAGAATTTGTTATTTTGGCAGTTACAAAAAGTATACATAGAGGACATGGGTATGAGTTGATTGTGTTGAGTTTAAAAAAAAATGAAGGTGTGAAGAAAAGGGATGTATGAGGAAATGGGAGAATGGAAAAGCAGACTGGGAAAATTTCTTCATTAAGGAAGTGAGGAAAAGCTTTTACAATGGGGAGGTAAATGTGGGTAAGATACTTGAACCACACTCAACAGTATTGGTTCAAAGAAGGAAGAATTAAAGTATGTATATATGTATGTATGTACACACACACACACACACACACACTCATAGCATAACCTAGCCAGCAAATATAATTGTTTAGCGGGAGAGGAAGAGGGGGAAGCAATGATCGTTTAATGAAATAGAATGCTTTCAAGGATTACTGATGAAGGGGGCAGCTCGGTAGCGCAGTGGATAGCGCACCAGCTTGAATCAGGAGGACCCGAGTTCAAATGTGGTCTCAGACACTTAACACTTCCTAGCTGTGTGACCCTGGGCAAGTCACTTAACCCCAGAACCCCAGACTCAGAAAAAGATTACTGATGAAAAGACTAAAACTAATTAGAAACTTTTACATTCAAACACAAGACTCAACACACACACACAAAGTTTCGTAAGGGACTCAATAAAGTTAAATTGTTACATTGCTACATGGGAAGATGATACATGTAACTCCTAAAAACTTTGTCTTTATGAGAACAGTTAGAAAAAATGTACATAGAGAAAAGGCGCAAACGAGTGTGTGTGTGTGTGTGTGTGTGTGTGTGTGTGTGTGTGTGTGTGTGTGTGTGTGTGTGTGTGTGTTGGGATTGTGTTTATTATACTGGGATGATCTCAAATTTAAAAAAGAGGAGTGAGAAAGAGGGATACATTGGGAAAAAGGGAAAGGGAAATTATCTCACCTAAAAGAGGCACACAAGGAAGAGCTTTTCGAATGAAGAGGAAAATAGGGAGGAGTGGCAGGCAATTCTTGAACCTCATTCTCACCAGAATTGGTTCAAAGAGGGAAGAATATACGTACACACTCAGCTATGTTTAGAAACTTATTTTACTCAATAGGAAAATAGGAGGGAAGGGAATAAATGAAAGAGAAGAGTGATAAGCATTTAGATCCTTTCTAGTCCACTTACCTATAATTTCAACCCACTGAATACTGAACATTTATTTGTCCTTCATTCCTGAAGACCAGTGACATAAGGAGGATGACATCTTGACTTGCAAGCAGATTGAATTTAAGTGAAACAGTCTCCTTCTCCAAAGTCTTTGGAGTCCAGTGACAAGACATAAGGCAGCATGGCTGAGAGGGTCTGGGTAACCCTAATCTTTTTAAACTAAGGTTTTTCCCAAGTCTGTTTGAGGCAACACCCATTCAGTGATTACAGTCTAGGGAAGAAGTGAGGCAAAAAGATGTCCTAGTTTGACTTCCAAAACAATCAATCTAGGAGGGGAAGACCCTCAGAGTTTCTCATCAGAACAGAACCAATAGCGATTTACACTCACTAAGAGTCATCAACACCCAAACAATGAGCAAGGGAGGTTTGGGTGGAGACCTATTATTGGCCAGATAGTGAAAGCCAGAGTGATTTAGGTTTAAAGACTTATAGTCAAATAACTCCATTTGAATTCCAGTTTGTCTTTCCACCGAGGAAGAGGCTATGTACCCAAGATCCCGTGCCAATCCATTTCTCTAACTCGAAGAAAGTTGTTTGGAATATTAGGAACTTGCCAAAGGGGGAGCTAAGAGAAATGAGAATGGATCGTTAGTCAATCTGTGGTTGAGAAAAATCATGAGGAATAGGAAGTTCTGAAGTGAAAGAGGCATCCTATTTAACCAAAACAGTAAAAAATTGAACCCCAGGAGTCTAGAATTGGATTGAGCATTTAGAGGTTGGGGGAGGGGAGGGGGGTGAAGGAGGAAGGAAACTAAAGAGGAGACCAGCTCAGATTAGTTTATCCAGGAGGAGAAATCCATCTATCACTCAATCAACAGTTATTAAGCTCCTCTAGGCATCTGGGACCTCCCTGGTTCAGCTAGGCAGCTAAGTAGCTAAACAGGCAGCTAAGCAGATACCCTGCTGGGACTGATGTCAGGAAGAACTAAGTGCAAATCCAGCTTCAGATACTGATCAGCTGTATGATTGTAGTCAAGTCATTTAGCCCTATTTGCCTCAGTTTCCTCGTGTGTAAAAGAATCTGGAGAAAGAAATGTAAAACCACTCTGGTATCTTTGCCTAGAAAACCCCAAATGGGATCACCAAGAGCCATATGTAATTGAAATTTCTAGTCAACACCAGCTTCCTTCAAAGCTCAGCTCAAATGGCAATTCCTAGGAGAGGCCTCTTTTTAGTTCTCCCCCTCTTGATAGGGCCTACCTCCAAATAACCTTATATTTTCTATTTTCTTGTCTACCCTCAAGATAATGAAAGTAATTTCTTTTTTGTCCTTATAGAGTAGCCATTTACTAAATGTTTCTTGATTGAATTCAATTGACGGCACAGAATCCCAAAATTGAGAGGGAAATTGAGATGGAAAACTTGGAAGGATAGAGCAATGAACTCAGATTCAAGAACAGGATTCAAATCCTGCCACTGACAATAGTTTCATGACCATAGTCACCTAATTTCTCTGAATTTTATTTTCCCCAACTGTAATATGTGGCTGATCAAGCCTGTAGTACTTTTTTCACAGACCAATTGTGATTACCAAATGAGGTAATAAACAGGAACCACTGTGAAAACAGAAAACTGTTTAAAAAAAAAAAAAAAAAAGTGTTCTGGCTAGGATTTAGTGGTATGAGGGACCTTAGTGGTAATTAAGGCCAGTCAAGGGAAAACCAAGGCTGTATATTTAATTTTTAAAAATCCAGAATTGCAGGTAGGTTGTATAAAGAGCCATCCCTAGAAAGAAAGGGACTGAAGATTCCCAATCTGACTATATTGTAAGTACACAAGTAACTTCATATCTCTATTGTTCAATTTCTTCTGGAAAACCAAAGAGTAGTACTAGATGATCTCTTATTGTTGTTTTGATGGCTAATATTTTTATTCAATGGATGTTATCACATTACTATAAGTACTTCCTCCAGTGGGGCAGACTGGATCTCATCCATGCCTTTTCATTTTGTCCAGCTCTTTTCTATGTCTTCCCATAACTCCCTCCTTCCTTCAATTTGTTAAGAGACTTCTTCTAGATCTCTTGAAATTTGTGTGGATCTCAATGGAACAGTTCTTTGTGGGTAAAATATTTCAGCCCATTCACGTTCATCATGTCCAGTTCTACTACCATTGAGATGAGCTGAAAATTTTATTTTCTTGAAAATTTTACAGTAGTCTGTTCTCTAAAGCCATACAACATCTCTAAAAGATTATTGCTATTAAGAAAATACTTTTTTTTAAAAAATTGAGGCAAAGTTATCAAACTGTGCACACCCTTTGACCCAGCAGTCTTTATCCAAAAGAGATCTCAAAGGAGGGAAAGCGACCCATATGTGCAAAAATGTTTGTGGCAGCCCTCTTTGTAGTGGCCAGAAATTGGAAACTCCATCAATTCGAGAATGGCTGAGTAAGTTACAGTATATGAATGTTACAGAATATTATTGTTCTATAAGAAATGACCAACAGGATGATTTCATGCTGAGTGAAATAAGCAGAACCAGGAGATCATTGTGCATGGCAACATCAATATTATGCAATGATCAATTCTGATGGACGTGGCTCTCTTCAACAATGAGATCATTCAAATCAGTGCCACTTGTTCGGTGATGAAGAGAGCCATTGAATCCAGAGAGAGGACTGTGGGAACTGAGTGTGGATCACAACGTAGCCTTGTCACTCTTTGTTGTTGTTTGCTTACATTTTGTTTTTCTCATTTTTTTCCCTTCTTTCTTGATCTGATTTTTCTTGTGCAGCAGATTACTGTATAAATATAAATATATATACATATATATATTGGATTTAACATATATTTTAACATATTTAACATGTATTGGACCACTTGCCATTTAGGGGAGGGAGTTGGGGAGAAGGAAGGGAAAATTTGGAACAAAAGATTTTGCAAGGGTCAATGTTGGAAAAATTACTCATGTGTATGTTTTGTAAATAAAAAGCTTTAATAAAAAATAATAACAATAAATTTTTGAGGGTATTGGGGTTAAATGACTTGCCACTAAGTATCTGAAGGCAGATTTGATTGAGATACTCTTGCCACCAGCTGCTCCATCCCCAGTGTCACTAACTGCCCCAAGACCACCTATTATTTCCAAGGTTTTTGGCGAATGTTTGGAGTAAGATCAGAACTCCTCAAAGGAATTCTTCAGGACGCACTCTTTGTCCTCTATTTTGCACTTTAGTTATTTGGGAAGGTGCTACATTCTTATATTTCTTACTTCTTTAAGGTGAGATTCAGGACTCCAGAGAAAGCTGACACACTCATGTAAACTGCTCTGAGCACACTGCAGACAAACTCTGCATGGAGGTTGTCAATAATATCGACCAAGAGGCTTGGCCCATGGCACCTTTGTGGGTTTGGGCACTGGAGGAATTTGAACTGCAGGTAAATAACCAAGAGATCATTCTCACAATCCCCTTTGCATCTTCCCAGCATCTCCCTCCCTCTCCCCATCCAAGATTAGAGGGAGCAATTCTCTGGTCTCATCACTCTGTCTGAGGTTCTCTGGCGTGGGCTTTGTGCTTGAGATGGGGCACTTTTTCTCCTCCCTGGCAGAGGGCATCTCCCCTTTCCCCAGCTCCATTCCTCGGTGAACCATTCAGCCATGGTGTGTAGAAAGTGCTGTACTTGAAGCTGGGAAACACCACAGCCAGTATTTTCCCTCCTCTCTTCCCGGCTCATCTTAAGAAAGGAATGAGAAAGAACTTCCCAAGTCTTTAAAATGCTATGTCAGTATTGGCTGGCAAATGTTATGTATCTAAGGTCTCTCCTCCCAGAGGCTTAGTGAGATGGGGCACAGAGTAGTCAGGTGGGATTAGCAAAACTCAGCCACATGAGGGAAGCACAGAGACTTTAGGAGGAGATGGCCTGAGGAAGAATAGGAGCTTTGAGAAGGGAGCCCTAAGGACCCTGGAAAATTGTCTGGAGATTGTGAAAGCAAAGGAGATAGTCCTGGTCTCAGAGAATGCTGGGTAGGCTAGCATGGCTACTCTTTTGAGAGTCTACCTTTTTCTCAGCTTGCCCTGGATACAAGATCTATGAGTCCAGGCTATCTCAACAAAGACTGGGAAAGGTCACCCTCTCATGTCAGAGGTTGATTTTAAAAGCCCATTGGTCTCTCCCAGGCATTTCTAACTAATCAGATTTTCTAGCCCTTTCAAGACAGTCCTTCAAAAATCTCCCTGACTTCTTCCTGTTCTGGGCTCTAGACTTCCCTTTCCCTTCTTTGAAATCTTCATTTTTCCTGCTGCCCCGTGTGTCCTCTGACAAGTTTGGTGTCTTTCTGGAAACTACAAATTGCTCAGGGACAAGCGTTTGCCTAGTTACTTTGGAAAGGTATCATCCTGTCTCCCTGGTACCACAAGTGCTGGTGGCCTGAAAACTTGGTTCTGAAGTCCTAAAGCACCTCTGAGGAAACAAAAGGAAAACACACTTAAAAGTAAGACAGCCAAGGTGGCTCCTGATATGAGAGGGTCACCTTTCCCAGCCTGGACTCCTAGATTTGTTATCCAGGACAAGGTGAGAAAAAGGTAGACTCTCAAAGGAGTAGCCATGTTAGCCTACCCAGCATTCTCTGAGACCAGGACTATCCCTTTTGCTTTCACAATCTCCAGCCAATTTTCCAAGGTCCTTAGGGCTCCTTTCTCAAAGCTCCTGTTCTTCCTCCTAAAGTCTCTGTGCTTCCCTCATGTGGCTGAGTTTTGCTAATCCCACCTGACTACTCTGTGCCACATCTCAAGCCTCTGGGAGGAGAGACCTTAGATACATAACATTTGCCCGCCAATACTGACATAGCATTTTAAAGACTTGGGAAGTTCTTTCTCATTCCTTTCTTAAGATGAGCCTGGGAAGAGAGGAGGGAAAATACTGGCTGTGGTTTTTCCCAGCTTCAAGTTCAAGTTCACGGCTGAGTGGGCCATGGAGGAATGGAGCTGGGGAAAGGGGAGATGCCCTCTGCCAGGGAGGAGAAAAAGTGCCCCAATCTCAAGCACAAACAGAGCTGACGCTGGAGAACCCCGGAGCCTCTTTGATCCAGCCCAGTTGAATGAGAGGGCATGAGAGGACAGCATAATGTATGTCCCTAATGATGTCCGAGAGCCAGCCGCCCAGGCTGGTGTAGCAGGGAACGTGCCTTATTCACAAACTATGATCTTCTGATGGCAAAGTTGATACTTAACAATGGGCTCTACTGTATTAATTAGTGTGGATTGCACAAGAGCTGCCTGCCTCATATAAGCCAATTAGGAGAGTTTCCAAGGGCATGGGTGCTTTGTCAGGGTACTAATTAATTAAATGGCATCCCCATGCTTTCTGGCTCTGTGCTGATGGCACTTTCTGATCTAACTCTTTAACCTGGAAATGTTCAATCAGCAAGAAAGGTACAAAAAATAATACCTTCTACAGTAATTATATAAATTCATTTCAGACTTCTAGACCCAGAAACTAGAATAAAAAAATAAATAAGTAAAGATCTCACAGGGTAGACCTTAACTTTAGTCTTAAAATTAATGATGAGAATCAGGGCAAGAGACCTGATCTGAAACTTATTTTTGCTAATCAGGGTGGGGTTGGGGGACAAAGGGTAAGATCTCATATAAACAAAAAGCATTTTGAAGAGTTGTTAAGGATAAGGAGAAAAGGAAGAAGTAAATCAAAGTAACTTATTCCCAATCCTTCAAACATGCATCCCCCTTTGGGTTTGAATATATTTTATTGTTTTGTTCTTTCCAAAAATATGAAAATCATAGCATGTACACAGATCACATGAATAATCCAAGTGAGAAAAAAGCATACTGAGTGCAAATGGGACTACAAGATATATAACGTATATATTTACAGTGCGCAGTGGACAAGTTTAAAAGATATTACAAAATATACAAATGTTTTTGCTTATGTTGGCTTTTTATATGTATACTTATATGCATTTCATAGATAAAAACTTTCTTATTTTCAAAGGTGAACAATATAAAACCAGAATCATACAGGTTATGTTCAATCTAACTCATGAAAAAGCTATTAATGAAGTGACAATACATAGAGACTATATTGGTATCTGTTTATGAAGGGTTATACACCTAGTGGAAGGTCAGGGGAGGGATCCACAAATGGGGTGACAAAGAACCTGAGGATTGGACAACTTGTGCTTCCTCAACTTGTACTTTCCTTTCCTATTATACTCTGGCAACTTAAATTTCCCTCAGCTTTCACCTTTTGGAGCTGGGAAATTGTTGGAAGAGCCTACTCAAGTGGGATGAGATGAGAGTATTGGAGGTACGTTGGAGGGAACAAACGTGGCTGGCCGAGAGGCAGGTGTGCAGATTGTTGTCCCTTAGAAGGACCCACAAAGGGCAAAGAGAGGACCCCGGGACTGCCAGAATACACAGGCTCCATCACCCTGCACAAGCACATGCATCAGGAGGGGCTTTGGGACCAAGGCTGGCTGGGCAGCCCAAACTCCGGGATGACCTCTGGGAATGTGGACTCTGGCCAATCACAGGCTCACCAATGAGCCTCTTTTAAGAGGCAGGAGTTTAAGGGTCTGGACAGAGCTCATTCCTGGCAGGTAGAGGAAAATTCCAGGTTCCTTTAGCAGGTCATCCTACAGCTACAGGAGGACAAGGTGCTTCGTGTCCAGGCAGACTGCCACCCTTTGAGGATGAAGAAAACCCCAGCTACCGGCTGTCTGAGGAGGGTCATGCTTTCAACATCTACATTTTGCCCAGGACACGGCCACCTATCCCTGGAGCTCCGCTCAGCAGGCCTGGCAGGTTTGGCTTGCTGTGAAAGGGGTACAAAGAGGCAAAAACCCAGAAAGAAGGGCTCCCAGCAAGCCCGGTCACTTCCAAATCCTTAAGGACCATCTACATCCTTACGGGCTAGGGGGCCAGCCCACCACCTAATCCCTCTGCTCAGAGGGGACACAGATCCCAAGGCACTTTGGGTCTCATGGAAAGTCCAAGATGGGAAGGACCTTCAGTCTGGTCCTGCAGCCAGCTCAGTTTATTCTGTTCCAACTCCTGTGAGGGTGAACCGAGCTTCAGGATCTGACTCACAAGCCCCTAACTGAGGCAGACGGGAAGCAAAGTTTAGCTCAGAATCTCGAGGTCCTCTCCTATGGCCAGGATGAGAGCCTAGAAGACCCCCAGGATATATGGAGGAGCTGCTCTCTCCTTTCCTAAAGACTTCGCCGTCTCCTGCCCAACCTTTCCATAGCACCAGAGGCACTCAGACCATCTTGGAATTAGCATCAGCTCTCAGCATCGCCCCTGATAAATCTGGATTTCTGGGCACTCCCAGTTGAGGACGGCCCATGGCCGCAGCCTAAGCTGCTGTGCTAACTGTCCTGGGGACACTACTCCCTTAACTTCCCTCCAAAGGCAAGAGATCCAGAAACACACGTGCAACTCTGTGTGCTTCTTCACTAAGTCACCATCCCTCAGAAATAGCTTTTTGGTGTTCTAGAAATTGCCTGGCTCTGGCCAGCTTGTGCAGACTGTCCAGGAGAAGCTGTGGAGACTATGAGGGGGGAAGATCGGGAAACGGGGGGCACGGGGACATGCACTGAGCCACCTCTTTGGAACTGGTCTTTGGTATGGGCCGCATGGCCATGGGCTCGGAGGGTGGCCATCAACCCAGAGGATGGCCATCAGCCTGAAGGATGGCCCAGCCCTCCTTCCCTAGTCTTTCCAGAAGCCATCCCAGAACATGCTGCTGACCAGCAGCTCTCTCTCCTGAGAGGGGGGCCCTCATAGCTTGCTGTAGCTCAGACTCAATCCTCAACCTTCCCCTTGCTGCAAGTCCCCAGGGATGGAGATGAGGCTTTGTAAGCCTGGGCTGGGGGGCTAAGTCACTAGCTGGCATCTTCTCCAGCCAGATTTGGCCTGCCTGCCAGCCTTGTGGGGCCACAGAAGAACTGATTTCCTATTTACAGTCAGGTTTTCTCGGAAACCAAACTCACACTTATTTAAAAATAAAAGTCTAACTAGGTTTACTTGAGCAATGAAATCTTTCCTTAGGCTTCTTCCTTCTAAAAAAAGTTTTCAGGGCTTTAAAACAAGTCCTGTTGGTCAGCAGCCCTAGTGTTTCTGGAGAGAGAGTAAGTAACTGGCCCAGTCAGGATTCATCATGTGGTTCTTGTCCCAGGGCTCTTTGGGAGCCAGAAATCATGTGAGGGATAAGGGGCCCTGGGAAGGACGGTGCTTTGATCACAGTTTCTGCCAATGCTGAGCCATCCCTACCTGCCAAAGAATTGGATTCTGGGGTGGAGGGTAGGGATAGTAAATGTCCATGGTTCTATTTTCCAATAGAGAGCTAACCATCTGTCCCTACCCTTCCCACATTTGGGGGGAAGAAGGGCGTGTAGAACAAAAAATAATTTTTCTCCTCCTTTCCAAGCCCTGTCCTACTATAAAGCTGTGCAGTTAGAGATGGCCTTTACGTCTTGGGGATCCTGCGTCTTGGACACGGGTTGGGTCTCCTCCACAATGACTGCCGTGTTCTCATACACCTCGGGAACCTTGATGGGGATTTCGTTGACCTTTTCTTCATCTTCCAGCAGGTCACAGCACTTACTGCAGCGGCAGCACCGGGGGCATCCACACAGCAGGCAGCACACCCGGCAGCAGACACGGCAACACCAGCAGCAGGGTAGCTGGCAACAATTGCCAGTGATGAGAGACACCAGCCCATCCCAGGGCTTGAGGGAGCGCATCCACAAGGGCAAGAAGTCCCAGGTTTGCAACTTCTTAGGGAGAATTTGAGGGCAGCGAGCTTGGATTACCCGCATTATCAGGACCATGATCAGCACCAATATGATGGGGCCCCCAACACCCACCAAGACGGGCCAACCTGCCAGGGAGAGGCCGAACACAGCCAGTGGAGTCAAGAAAAAGCAGAAGATGAGGTAGAAGATGGCGAACCAACGGTAGGTGGCTGTGATATTTCCCAGGCCCCTGGCAAGACGGATCGGCAGGCGCGTGAATGGGATTGGGTACCACAGGAGGATCCCAGAGACATTGAAGAAGAAATGGCACAGGGCAATCTGAAATCAAATGGAGTAAGCAAGATGAAAGCTCATGGAGCCACACTGGGAGCCGATTATAGAGAAGGAAGGGAAATCAGGAGGCAGGTGCTGAGGAGAAGGAATAGGAAAGATCAGAGGCGCCACAGAAATTATCCACAAATATTTACACTGTGGGCTCATCGATTTAAGAGTCAGAAGGGAGAGCAGGAGTCACCTGGGCCAGTCTGTTTAATTTTGTAAGAATATCGCTGGCTGATATGGGAGCTGTGACCCAGAGAGCATCGGACCCAAAGCCAGGGAGACTTGGGGTGGAAGCCTCTCTCGGCCTCACTTTGTTCATCCGAAGTGAGCAATGGAGCCTTCATTGCCTGGGTTACTGTGGACGTCCAATGAGATCATGGTGTCAAGAGCTTGGGAACCTTTCATGTACCCTACAAGTAAGAGTCCTATTGTGGTCTTGGGGAAAGCCATCTAAATGGGAGTCTGAAGTCAATCTAAGTCAACAAGTATTGATTAAGTGCCTCCTGGATGCAAAGCATCATGCAGAGGAAAAGCTCCTGCTCATAATCAGCTTACATTCTACTCTTCTGTAGTCCTGCCTTCAGCAAACTCTTGTTCTATCTACAAAAGGAGAACCAGATTCCTATCTACAAAAGGAGATCAAAAATCCTTCTAACCCTTAAATCCTATGAAAATGGGCCTTTTTGCAAAGGGCCATGCAGCAAGGACCAAAATGCAATGAAGAGCTCAAAACAACTAAAAACAAATCAAAATTGACAATTTAAACCACTTTCGCTGAGTTCCAAACAGTGATTTCAAAAACAATTTAGATAATTAAAATGTTGCTCCAAATCAAATTAAGTACCAGTGAGTTAAAAAGCAACAGATTTAATAAAAAAATATTGCATTCCAGAACCAATATTCTAATTGTTTTCAAAATCAGTTTTGGACTTCATTCTTAATGAATTCCATTGTATTATGATGCTTTCACTCTACTCCTCCCCCTGCCCTTCCTCCACTCCTTTGTCACCTTTCTCCTACCCAGACATCCCCTGGCCTGCCTGCACACCAGCAGGTGTCACTGGCCTCCCTTGCCAGGAGAGGAGAGAAGGAGACAGCTACCTGGTGAGGCAATATTCACCTTGGAGAATGGTAAGGTCACCTCCATCCTGCCGTGCCTGGGCTGCAAATCTCAACCCTGACCCCTCTTTCCTCTTGCTCGTCATGGAATCACTCCCTGAGTCCTTCTGCAGGATCTCTTGTGTTCATCCCCTCCTATCCATACCTAATGACATCACCAGATTTTCATTTTCCATGACCTGCAAAATAATGCTGCCTTTCCTCTGGGAAATACTATCGTGTACCACGTCACACCTCTCAGATTGGCCAGAATGATAATGACAATGATAATTGGCAAGGTAATGATAAATATAGAAGGGGATGTAGGAAAACTGGGATACTAATACACTGTTGGTGAAGTTGTAAACTGATCTAATCATTCTAAAGAGGATTTTGGAACTATGCCCATAAGGCTATCAAAGTGTTGTATACCCTTTGATTTCTACTAGGTTTGCATTCGAAAGAGATCATAAAAGAGGGAAAAGGACCACATGTGCAAAAATGTTTGTAGCAGCCCTTTTTGTAGGGACAAGGAACTGGAAACTGAATGGATGGCCATTGGTTGAATAAGTGATCGTATGTGAATGCTATGGAATATTACTGTTCTGTAAGGAATGATGAGCAGGCTGATTTCAGAAAAGCCTAGAAAGACTCTCATGAACTGATGCTGAATCAAGTGAGTAGAACCAAGAGAGCATGGTACACGTCAACAACAAAATTATGTGATGATCAATGATGAGGGACATGGCTCTTCTTAACAGTGAGGTGGTTCAAGGTAGTTCTTATAGACTCGCGATGGAGAGAGCCATCCATATCCACAGAGAGAACTACGGAAACTGAATCTGGATCAAAGCATAGTATTTTCACCTTTTTTTGTTGTTGCTGTTTATTTTGTTTGTCTATTTTTTTTTCTTTTTCATTGTGTTTTTCTTTTTTTGATCTGATTTTTCTTGCACAGCACGAGAAATATGGAAATATGTTTAGAAGAATTTCACATAATTAACTTATATTGGATTGCTCACTGAATTGGGGAGGGGAGAAAAGGGAAGGGAGGGAGAAAAAATTGGAATACAAGGTTTAGCAAAGATGAATGGTGAAAACTATTTTTGCATGTATTTTTAAAAATAAAATCTTATTGAAAAAAATAAAAGAAAAAACTATGTTATTTGTTGACCTTAGGAAAGTCACTTAATCTCAATTTTCTTATCTATCAAATGAGGCGATATTAGATTAGATGGTCCATGAAAGCTCTTTTATCTCTAGATCTATTTCCCTAGGCTATTCCAGAAGCCTCCTCCTGGCTGGTTTCTTAGCTTGAATACATCCCTATAGACACATGTTTCCTAAATCAAAACTCCAATGACATCCTACCCATAATTCTAATGTCCATTGCCTTCCCAATATAGGAAGGATTAAAAAAAAATTCTTGGTGCAGCTTTCAGGGCCCACTAGAACTTGATACTCCCTGGCTTATTTCAGCATTTCTTCCCTTTACTTAAAGGAAACAGTGTCTAAAAATCCTATTATAATCATGCCTGTTATCACTAGCCCTTCCGTTATCATACATCCCACTGAAACTGGTTTTGTGAAGGTGCTTCTTCATTTGACATATTTCTGGGATCTTTGTTCACATCCTTTCCTGTCTCAGAATAATTTCCCTTTAGATCTTTGACCAAACTGATCTTCAGAATCCCTCAAGGAAGAGGCTTCTTTCCCCCACCATGAAACTATCACTTCTCCCTCCCTTAAACACAAAGCTTGGATCTATACCAGATAACTAGCAAGTACAGGCCTGGAAATGAAAGTCAGGTCTTCAAACAAAGTCTGATATTCTTCTTTGCACCTTTTTGACTGATTGGAGAGTAAAAAAGGGGGAAGTTATCCATGCCTTTTTCAATCATTTTATGTAGGGGATAGGCAGCATATCTGTGCACCATCCTAATTTGTTTATTATAGGCAAAATTTAGAGATATCGAAAATATCCCAAATGGTTGGATCCATTCACAATTTCACCAACAGTAAGTGTCCCAATTTTTCCCAATGTTTGTTGCTTTCCCCTTCGATCTTTTTAGCAAATCTGATAGGTGAAAAATGATATCTCAAGATTGTTTTAATTTGCATTTCTCTAATCCATAGTGATGTAGATCTTTTTTAAATGCAATTTAAGATTATTTTCATTTCTTCTAATGAAAAATGCTGCCTTTTCATCTCCTTTGACCATTTATCGAATGGGGAATGACTCTTATTCTTAAAAATTTCACAATGTTCTTTATAAATTTGAAATATGAGAACTTTATCTGAGAAGCTTCTCTATAAAAATGTTTTCCCAATTTCCTGCTTTTCTTCTGATGGTGGCTACATTTATTTTATTTGCACAAAACTTTTTTGATTTCATGTAAAAAATTACGCCTTTTATGACTAACTTTGCTCTCTGTCTCTTTTTTATTTAGCTATTTGGTCACTACTAAAGAATTTCAGCTTCTAAGAACAACAGCTACAGATAGTTTTCTATCCCACAATTCACCATTCTAAGGCAAGTAAGACCCTTTCTGATATGAAGCACCTTTTGGGAAAGAAACCCAGGGTGTAGTTGGAAGGATGTAGTGGTAAGCTGGGAAAACAGAGCTTAAAGGAAAGAGGTAGTGAGTCATAACTGTTCTGACCTGGAGTGAATTTTGCAAAGTGCTGCCAGGGCTGGCCAGCGCAGCCAGGATGGCCGTGGTGGTGGTGCCGATGTTGGAGCCCAGGGTCAGGGGGTACGCTCTCTCCAGGCTGATCACTCCGATGCCTAAGAGAGGGAAAAAAGACATAGGTTCAGTCCTGGCTGGGAATAATTGAGCATGGCAAGACCAACTGTAAAAATGGAGACATGGGATATGTAAAAGGGGAAGGAAGGGAGGACTCACCAACCAGAGGAGTGATGGCAGACGTGAACACAGAGCTGCTCTGCACAATAAAGGTCATTCCAGCTCCAACAAGAATGGCGAGGTAGCCCGTCAGCCAGGCAAAGGGGAAGGGGAAATCTGAGAAAGAGAAGAAGAAAAAGGCACTGTTTCTACAGTTGTCCTGGTCAGTATTTCATATTCAGTGCAATAGACCACTCACTCTAAGGGCAACTTGAAAATAGTCACGTAACTAAAAACTCATTCCAAAACCTGATAGTTCCTAAGGCAAAAAAGCAGTCAGCAAGGAGTTCCCTCCCTGCCAACATCTTAAAAACTCCTTTTACGCTCTTCTTTACTCAAATAAGAAAATACTTGTAAAAAGCACTAAGCACAATACCTAGCACTTAGTAGGTATTATACAAAACCCTGAGGTGAGGGGACTCACTTTCCCATGCAGGCTGGCAGAGTCTCTCTAACTCATATCCTTAGAAAGTTGTCCAGAGCTGTGGGGGCTCCCCAAGACTGGTTTGATAATGCAAATCCAGAGCCAACGAGACCACACAGGTTGCCAAGATTGCTGATGGGAAAGGAGAGAACCCAAGTGCAGACAAGAGTCTTCTGGAGCTCTGACCTCCAGACCCACGGGCCAGATGTGGACCTCAGGGAGCACAATGGGAGGAGAGCTAGCAAGTGTCTCTTTTCACAAGAATTCTACCCACAGAAAGGCCAGGGAGGGTGGAAGTTCTACCTGTATTGATGGTCTTCTTAATCACCGCAGCAACTTGCCCCTTGAGCACAGAGTTCAGGACTTTGACAATCAGGATCAAACAAGTGCACAGGACCAGCAAGGAGAGGGCCAGAAGAATGAGTCCAATGCCCAGATCGGAGAGATTGACATCCACAAATGCGTGTTTGCCTGTGGGAACCAGAGAAACCACCTGTTTCTTTCTCTTCCTTTTCATCATTTAACCTAGGTAAAGAATGCTCTACACATTCTAGGTCTCAGTGATTGCAATTCATCCAAGGTTTATACACTCCCCCAAAAAAAGGAATCTCAAAAGACATTAGTTTAAATACAAATACCATTTAGCCTGAGACTCTACTTTACAGTAAGGATTCCCAGTGTTTCTATAAGAAATCATTTTGATTCCTAAGAAGTCTTGAAATGTGAGGGTGGGGGGGTTAGCTGCCAGTTACGTTTCTGTGCACCGGACTGGAAGATGGAGTGTGGGAAGCTGCACTGGCACACAAGTCCCTGCATACCTGGTAGCACAATCAGAAAGACTACTGGTTTACAGTTGAAAGTCCTGGGTTTGAATATTGACTCAGCTCTTTGCTCTCTCTGTGCCAGGGGGCAGGTCTCCCTGCCCAAGAAAGAATTTCTCTGATTTTGAATTATATACTGATCACTTCGGTTTGATGTACAGAAAAAATAATGAAATGCTTTGTAAAGTACTATACGCATGTAATAATAACAAGAACAAGAACTGACATTTGCATGGGGCTTGAAGGTTTGTAAAAAGCTTTACAAATATAATATTTATTCCTCAAAACAACTCTGGGATATAAGTTTTATAATTATCCCCATATTACAGATGAAGAAACCGAGGCAGACAACAGGTGGGTGACTTATTTAGGATTACTCAATCTCTGAGGCTGGATTTGAACCAGATCTGCCTGAATCTCTCCAGAGCACTAGACATTGCGCCATTATGAGAATGTTGTTAGAACTGATGTTTGAGCTTCAATTCCTGACTTAGCTCCTGGTAGTAAACCAGAGACATTAGTTGGGAGAGACAGGGGGTTACTCTCTAAGTTACTATAGACTACTAGGTCTGGGGCTCTCTTCACAATATAATTAGATGAGGAGGACCCCATTAGAATCAAGAGCACCGTATTGAGAATGAGATTAGAAAGTCCTCCTTTACTCAGCAGACTTTGCATATTTCCTACTTACATTTTGCAATGTTCTCTTCATATGTTATATTCATGAGGGTCCAGGTCGTGTTCCCATTGGTCCAGCAGAAGCTGGGAGAGGTGCAGTTTTCTGGTGAGGGAACGGTAACGTTGCTTAAAGTCTAGACGACACAATACAGAGAGGAAAAAAAAAACAAAACTTGTTATGGAAAGTGGTATTTTGGGAAATTGGATCTTACTGCACTGAAGACATGCCCCACTGGCCGATGAATCCCCACTTTCTTCCTCTTCTCTACCCGACCTTCCCCATAATCCTCAGAAAGACCTTCAGTCTTTGGCTTGGTCCATGGACCATGGAACATCTAAATTCGCGCTGAGCCGCCCTCAGCCTGAACACTGTTACTCTGGAATGGGGATCTGAACATCAATTGTTTTAGCTCTGTCTTGGAGCAGTCTGCTGTCCCAATCTGAGGTAGAACTAAGGCAGTGACTAGAGCTTTGTTATAGGGCATGAAATTCATAGCAATCCAGTAGCACTTGCAGTCCCTCAACATCACAGGGGAAACCGAGGATTCTCACTCTACAATCTATGTCCTTTGAATCATTTTCTGATTCTCACCTCATTTTTAAATGTTGTACACCAAGTCTTTACCAGGCTCTTGTTTTTTGCTGCCTCGTTTCCTGTAGCAATTTCATTTATGACTTCGTCATCCAGCTGGAAAAGCAACAGACATGAGGAAAAGAATTAGCCTGTTCCTCAGCTGAGATTTGTGACTGAAAAGTGAATTAGTTACTCTTCTAGGGGCTCCAGTATACAGGAGAGAAAACCAGGATATGTGTGAAAGGGAGACAGATTGGTCTCATTCCCCAAGGACTCACTTGCACATGTGACTTTGCCTCATCTTAGCTTGACTAGATCAGGACAGATAGACCCTTTTGCCCTATTCTAGGGGGCCAATACCAACAGCTCCTTGAAGCCTTGAAGAGGCTCCCACTTGGTCATCATATCCCCCAGTGCCTCGTTCACAATAGGGGATTAATAAATGCTTTTTGGTCATGAGGCATCTCTTGGGAAAGAGCTCTACTTTGGCCAGAAGAATAGCAAAGCATAGGAAGAATCAAAGTGGTTTTCCCAGAGACAGGCACATCACACTGATCTAGAGGGTAACACATCGTCCAATGAAACAGTCATTGGGCCCCAAATGGCAGAATGGGGATGCTGAAGAACACAACTGTCATTGTAGAGGACCACGCATGCTTCTTAGCTCTACTCCTTCAAATAAAATGGGGGAGTCACGGCAAGGGAAAGAAATATCTAAATAGCGCTACAGATTGAGGGAGGAAACTTTGAGCTCTGCTTCTAAGGGACCCTAGGTTACCACAAGTTCTATTTCACCTTAAATTTTTTTTTTGCAATTTTATATATTTAATATCTCCCCCCATTTACATGCAAAACAAAGATTTTTTACATTTATTTTTGAGATTTTTGAGTTTTACATTTTCTCCATTATCCCCACTAACAATCAGGAAACCACATGTGAAGTTATGCAAACCATTTCCATGAAAGAAGGGAGAGAAAGAGAGAGACAAAGAGAGAGACAGAGAGAAAGTACAGAGAGATAGAGATAAAGATAATGCTTCAATCTGTATTCAAACACAATCAGTTCCTTCTTTGGGTATGGATAGGATTTTCCATCATACGTCCTTCAGAGCAGTCATGGATAATTGTAATGCTGAGAATAACCATATCATTTAGAGCTGGTCATCTCAGAACACTGTTATGACTCTGTATACAATACATTTCACGTTGCTTGAGTTCATGGAGGACGTCCAAGGTTGTTTTTTTGTTGTTTTGTTTTGTTTTGTTTTGTTTCTGAGAGCATCCTGCTCATCATTTCCCACAGGATAATAATATTCCATCACAAACTCCTACCATATAGTTTATTGAGTCATTCCCCAATTGATGGGCATGCCCTCACTTTCCAAAATTTTTTTGCCCTGAGAAGAGAGGTGCCATGAATATTTTTGTGCATATAGGTCCTTTTTTTTTAAAAAAAAAATCTCTTTTGATATTCATATCTAATAGTTCACCTTAAATTTAAAATCAGAGGGAGTCTTGATGCCCACCTGGATGATGAGCTTGGTGAAGGGATCGGTGATGACTTTCAGGAGTTCAGGGGCATTTTCCCCGCTCTTGATATTAAAGGTTTTCACGATGACATCGGTGAGGTGGTAGAGGTAGCCTGTGATCACCTCCACGGGCAGCAGCACCAGCACTGACAACCAGTTAAAGAAATCGTGGACAGTTGCTCCAGCAAAAGCCCTAAAGCAGGGAGAAAAACCAAAGTAATTAATGTGGTGGTACTGTCTTGCCACTCATTAAGAACCTACTGTATGCAGAATGAGAAGGCATGGTATGAAAGACCTGCTTAGGAAATTAGAAAGTTCTGTTTCAGGTCTCCATCTAGTGATAGGACCATGAACAGAATAAGTCATTTAACACTTGCAGTGACCCAGACCACTGCTGGAATTGCCCAATTAGCTGCAATACTGGTAGGGTTTCCATATTGGAAACTTCCTCTCATCAGTAGAACTACAGATCCAGTTGTTCCCCCAAATTGGGCAGAGCGGGAAGAGAGAAGGCTGTGTTATCCATACACAATCTCCACAATACCAGCTGAGGGGCTTTGCCATGGTGCCGAGATCAACAGAATACCGTATCTGGAATCAGGGACGCAGGAGTTCCTTCCCACCTCAGAAACCAACAGGCTGTGTGATCCTGGCCAAGTCACTTAAACTTCCTGATCCAAATTTTAGATCTCATCTCTAAAAGTGGATAATAATAGCACCTGCCTCTTAGGGTTGTTTTGAGGATCAAACCAATGTTTATAAAATGCTCTGTAGACTGTAAAACTACATAAATCCTGGCTATTATGATATGACATTACACATATTACAGAAGACATAACTATTAAACAGAGAGTTGCTAAGTCACAATGAATAATATGCTGGGCTGAAGTCAGGAAGACCTGACTTGGAATCCAGCCTTAGATACTTTCTAGCTTTGCAACCATGACCAACTTAACCCATGTCTGCCTCGGTTTACTCAGCTATAAAAAGGGGGATAATAAGCAACAGTTTTGTTGCAAGGATCAAATGAGATACATGTGTAAAATGAACTAATAGCACAATGCCTGATACATATTAAGTGCTTAATAAATACTCATTCCATTCACGAACTACTATGATGAAACAGGGCAGCTGTCCCTACTATAAAGGGGCACATCACAGAAATGCTCTTTATTTCAGTTAAAAGTGTGTCCCCTGTGATCAGCTTGTGCCTATTGGAATAGACAAAGCAGTTGTGATCATGTTTACTTAACGACTTACTGGACATTTACCCTGCAGGATTACCCCGAGGTCTTGCAGGGCTGGGGATTCACAGACTGAGGCCGAACTGCATTAACAAGCAGCAGTGAGGGCTAAATGTGGATGGGCCAGTCACTGGATGGCCAGGGAATGGTCAGACTTGCTTCTATTGGCTAAGGGGCAAGGGATGCCATTTGTTGTCAGCTTTCTCATTATATTATTTATTATATAAGTAGTAGCAGCAGTAGCAGCAGCAGCAGCAGTAGTAGTAGTAGTAGTAGTAGTAGTGTATTCTTCTATTATATCACTTGTTACAAGTTTCTCAACACAAAGTCCTACTGCAGTTTCCTTCTCTGGCCCTGCCTCTGAGTGCTGCACCCTGAGTGCATGAAAGGAGAAAGGTGGAAATGATGTGATCCTCACTTGCTACAAGTTCTCAAAGTCTCTGATCTCTTCCTGGGAGTCCGTGACACCTGAAAACCAGTTCAGAAAATGAAATAGTGATGATATTCCCTTCACAAGGGAAACACAGCTTCCCTTTGTGTTGTTCAGGATCAATATCAGCCCTGATCATCTCTCCCCCCCCCTTCCTAGATCCTATTTCTAGATGTGTTTTGCTTTTTTTAGTGAATCTAGAAGAAAAAACGTAAAAGATAATGCATTGTAGCAAAAATGAAATCATTGTTAACTGACACTAATGTATGACCAAAATTAGTCTTTTGAACTGCTCATCTCACAATCTGCACTCAAAGAAGGTCCACTGTAAGATCTGGGGAGAGATCTGAGGAGCTGCATGAAGATTCTCTACTTTATTAATCAAAGATGGTTATAGCAGTGAAGGAGAGAGCATGGCTAGCAAACAAGTGAGACAAGCTTCCTACCTTCGAAATTCATCCCTGTCTCCAGCCTGCATGAGGGCCACGACAGTATTGGTGACTGAAGTCCCAATATTGGCTCCCATGATAATGGGAATGGCTGCCTTTACTGTCAGCACTGTCAAAGGAAAAAGGTAAAAGAGGAAGAAAAAAAAATATGGAAATTCACAGGAAAAAAATAAAGCTTAAACAAGTTAAGAAATCAGTATTTTAAAAAAAGTTGGGAAGGCTATGGAGTCCAATTAGGATGAAGAATAGAAATCCTTGCTACAAGGTCCTCCACCAGTCATTCAACCTTTGCCTGAAGATCTATGTAGGGATGAACAACTCACTACAGCTGCAACCAAGTGCCCTGGACTGTAACTAAGGTAGGAAAGGGGAAGAAATTTGAAGACCACTGGCAAGCAGGAAGTGTAAGAAGTGTGGTCATTGCTCCAATGTATCTGTAACAAGTTATCCCAAGATTGGAAGGACAGAAAAGTAGGAAGATAGAAATTAAAGAGCAGCCCACAGTGTGAATAATTCTAAAATTTGGAATAAGACTCTTTAAATGGATCTCGATTTCCCTACTAATGAGGCTCTCTCTTTTTCTCTACTCTCTCTCTCTCTCTCTCTCTCTCTCTCTCTCTCTCTCTCTCTCTCTCTCTCTCTCTCTCACTTTCTCTGTCTTTTTCTCCCTCTCACTTTTTCTCCCTTCCCCCTTTCTCTCCCTCTCTGTATGTCTCTCACTCTCACTCTCAATTTCTCTGTTTCTTTCTCCCTCTCACTTTCTCTCTCTTCCCCCCTTTTCTCTTCCTCTCTGTATCTGTCTCTCTCTTTCTCTCTCACTTTCTTTATTTCACTTTCTTTTTCTCCCTCTCACTTTTTCTCCCTTCCCCCTTTCTCTCCCTCTCTGTATGTCTCTTTCTCGTTCTCACTTTCTTTATCTCACTTTCTCTCTGTTTCTTTCTCCCTCTCACTTTCTCTCTCTCCCCCCCCTTTCTCTCCCTCTCTGTATCTGTCTCTCTCTTTCTCTCTCACTTTCTTTATTTCACTTTCTGTCTTTTTCTCCCTCTCCCTTTCTCTCTCTCTCACTTAGTCTCTCTCTTCCCTCCCCGTCTGCTTTTGTCTCTGTCTCTTTCTGTGTGTGTTTGTGTGTGTTTGTGCATAGGAGAGGTAACTCACAGGAAGAGGACACCATGCTGACAATGATGGACGAGGATGTGCTGGAACTCTGCACCATGACGGTCACCAGGACACCGATCACCAGGCCAGCAATGGGATTATTCAGCACTGAACCATCACGGAAAATCTCCCCGGCCATTTTTCCTGCAAAAATTTTGATTTAAAAAAAAAAAAAAAAAAAAAAATATATATATATATATATATATATATATATATATATATATATATATATATATAATTGTTGCTTGAGTCTGTTGAGTACAGCCCAAAGGAAGTGTGAGAAAGAGTCCCAGGCTGCCAAGATGGGCAATGTGGCAGGGGGCAGCCAGGGTGCGATTGGGTTTTAGGAAGCTGTGAGTCAGATCCTGCCTCAGTCTCACTCTGTGGCATAAACAAGGCACTTAACTAAGTCTTCTACACAAATTTCACAGTGCCAGAAAAGTGCCAGGTATTCTCATCATTTGCCCTGAATCTCACCACCTTCTCACTCCAGTTAGGATCCCTGCTAGATCAGGACAAATCCCCTGCCTGTTCCTCACACAGAGTTCCATGTTCCCGGGCCCTGGAAGAATTACTCTGGTCTAGAAAGGTTTTCCCCCCACCTCCCCTCCTTCCCCAAGTATTTTTCTGTTGGAGTTGAGGGACACTCTCTTCCTTTAAAACTTTTCCACCCAACTCTGCCCCTTCCCAAGCACCTTTATTAGGGCTCTGAGGCAGCTGGCTGATGCAGTGCACCGAACTAGGAGTTCCAATCCAGCTTCCATCACTTAGTCACTGGGTGATCCTGGACAAGTCCCTTACAGATTCTCAGACTCAGCTGATAGACTATAAGGTGAACCTGCTTCACAGGGCTGCTGTGAAGATGAGATCGGATAATATCTGCTGGGTGCTGAGCACAGAGCCTGGCACATGGTACATGGTATATAAATGCTGGTTCCCTTTCCCCATTTGGCTTATTGACGGTATAGCCATATATAAAGATGTTCATAAATCTTAAAGCCTTTCATGCATGTGCTGCGTCATCCCAACAAAATGACAAACTCCTTGGGGTGAGAGGTGGGCCTTCCACTTCCTCTGCATGCCCCTATGCCCGCCCCAGAGCTTTGTGGGCAGAGCTCACACACACACACACACACACACACAGACACACACACACACACACACACACACACACACACACACACACACCATGGCAATGGACCCATCACACATTCTTCTCATAAAAATTTCTGAAACTTAATCCTATAGTGTCTTGTTTCCAAAGACTATTAGAGGCTAAATAAAGTGGGTCAGGCACTGGAGAAGGGTCAGGAGGAAAGGGGGGAAAGTAAGAATCAAGAAGCATCCACTTCACTCCGGTGGATGAAAAGGTGAGATCTCTCCAAGAATAATTTAAAAGAAGGGAGATTGCTTGTTGATTGGCTATATGCTGAACCAAATCGATTAAAAGAAAAAAGCTACCCATAAACCTCTGCCCCTTTCTGATGTCACTTCTCATACCTCCAACCAGCTGGAAAGCGCTGCTGAGAATGTCCAAGGAACATACAAATAGGTAGAGAAATCCCAGGAGGAAGATGACTTTTCCGAACCCTCTGAAGACAGCAATTATTTTCCCTGTGGTGTCTCTCTCTGCAAAAACAAAGAGCAAGTGAATAAGCCTTTATTAAATACCTACTATGTGCCAGCCCCTGTGCTAAGGGCTATGCAAATATTTATTTAGTGTAGGAAGGTGTGTATAGCTCTTTCCTGAGCACATACACACACACAGACACAGACACACACACACACACACACACACACACACACACACACACACACTCACACTCACACTCACACTCACACACACAGAGGAGCTGACATTTTATGCAGTTATGTCCCATCTCTTTCTAGCCAGGAGAAGGCAGGCTGGGGTTGTCAGCTTGAGGGATGTATGAGAAACTCATTTGAAGAAGGGGGGGGGGGAGAAGCGAGCCATTTATTTGAACTTCCAGTAAATGGTCCCCAAGTTTGGCCCTGTCTTCATTAAAAAAGCCATATTTGTGAGAAGCTTTTGGATACCAGAGAAATTAAGGTCTGAAAGAAATGAGGGGGAGAGGAAGAAACCAGGTTGACCCACTGGCTTGCTAAGTGGAGCAGATAATAGGACCAGTCAGTTGCAGGTAGAGGGGTCCCAGATAATGACCAGCCAGAGCACTTAGTGCTCTCCAGAAGGGCATTAGGGGTCATTGGGGTCTTGGGCTTCACAATAAAAATGACAGTTTTGCTTTTGTAAAGATTCTTTTGGCCCCAAATGATGCTGGCCAGCCCTAGGAGGATTAGCCCTTAGGGGCTGTTAATCCTGGCCCAGCCCCTCCCCACGGCCCAGCCCACCTCCTGGAGATGCAGAGCACCCGCCCCTTCTCACGGGCCCCAGGCTCCATGCTGCTGGGCCCCTTCCATCCAGGATCCCTGCTCCCATTATCCACCTTTCTGCCTTTCTGCCTTGTCCATAAGCCACACTTGCCTTCCAAAGACCCAGTTCAACAGTCAGGGAAGATAATCATTCATTCATTTATTTAATCAATAACCACTTTTTTCCGAGCCAGCTGGGCAGAATGCACTGTCCCAGAGGCTGGGGACCTGTAGAGATAACCCAGACATGTTCCTTATCCTCACAAGTTATAATCTAATGGGATGAAAAATATACCCAAACGGGAAATGCTGCCTGGGAACATGAGAGGAAGAGAATGGAAGGAAAGAAGGAAGAAGTACCGGGAGAGCCAAAGTGCCCAGAGTGCTTTGAAACTGGCAGAACATTTCACATCTTCCATCTCATTTCATCCTCACATGAATCTTGTGAGACAAGTGCTACTATTATTCATTTTACAGCTAAGGAAACTGAGGCTGCGAGCACCTGATTGACCGAGCTAGGAAGTGTCCGAGGTCTATTCAGACAAGGGGGATTTGGGAGTCCAGATCTAGCCTTCTAGGGTTCCATCCATGGGCCACCTAGTATACACCCTGTGTGTGCATGGAGGGAGAAGGAGTGATGGACTTTACAGGCGTACCTCATTTTATTGGGCTCTGCAGACATGGTTGAAGTCCATCAGCGCCATTTTTCCAATAGCATGTGGTCATAGAGTGGCATAATTCTCACAAAACTGCAAACTTTTTTATTATTATTATATATGTTATGATGATGTCATGATTGTAATTGTTTGGGGGCCCCACAAATGGAGCCCAAATAAAATGGGGAACTTATTATAGCTTTTTTTTCTTTTTCCTGAGGCTGGGGTTAAGTGACTTGCCCAGGGTCACACAGCTAGGAAGTGTTAAGTGTCTGAGACCAGATTTGAACTCGGGTCCTTCTGAATTCAGGGCTGGTGCGATATCCACTGCGCCCCCTAGCTGCCCCTATAAAATGGGGAACTTAAACGAATGTTGTGTGTGTTCTGACTATTCCACCTCCCTTCAGTTCTTTCTCCCTTTCTCATTCCCTCCCTCTACTTGGGCCTCTCTCTTCCCAGAGACACAACAATAGGGAAATCCAGCCATTTAATAACCTTACCATGGACTTTAATTGTTCAAGGGAAAGAAAGTCAACAGATAGGGAAAACTTTACTGTTGCCTTATTTTAAGAAATTGCCATCCCACCCTTCAGCAAGCACCATCTTGATCAATCAACAGCCATCAGTGTGGAGGCTCCACCAGCAAAAATTATTATGACTTAAGGCCCAATGATGGTTAGCATTTTTAAGCAATAAAATATTTTAAATTATATTTATATTTTTAAACATAATACCATTACCTTTAATTAAGTATACAGTTTTATTTAAACATAATGCAGGGCAGCTAGGTGGCACAGAGGACAGAGCACCAGCCTTGAATTCAGGAGGACCCAAGTTCAAATCTGGTCTCAGACACTTAACACTTCCTAGCTGTGTGACCCTGGGCAAGTCACTTAACCCCAGCCTCAAAAAAAAAAAATAATAATAATAAACAAACATAATGCTATTGCACACTTAATAGGCTGCAGTATGGTGTAAATAGAATTTTTATATGTACTGAGAAACCTCATGTAATTCACTTTATTGCAAATTCATTTTACTGTGATGATCTGAAACCGAACTTGCACTATCTCTGAGGGATGTCTGTATATTCCTCACTTCCCACTTCAGAAATGATGATTCCCAGAAATTCATGAACTAGAGTGCAAGACGGAGCTCTTGGGTCCCCACCATTTGCCAGAAGGTCGGCCCATCTGACACTCCCACGCTATGCATTTGCCCATCCCCTACTGACTTTGTGGAGCTGCCACAGTCCCCAGGATAAGATTCACCTCACTCTCACTTGCTCTGGAGCATCCTGAGCACACAGTCATAAGCACAGATACATTTAATTAATTGTATTTAATGTTGATGATGAAATTCATTTTTAAGCCACCAACAGTGCCCAGGAGTGTAACAGTGTAATGGCAGACAGCAAATGACAAAATGTGACCCAGCACTGGCACAAGCCACTGCTGACTCCCAAAGCTAAGCCAAGGAGGCCCAGGATGGCCAGAACCAGAAGCACTGATGACCAATAGGAAGAGAGGGAATTCTGTCTTAGGCAGGATCCAAGCTATTAACCATTTTTGTATATCCCCAGATCTATACCTCTTTCTTGAACACAGTAGGCCTCTAAAAAATATTCAGGGAATGAATCATAGTGTAATTGTAGGAAGGGACCTTCCATCATCTAGTCTTCCTTTCTAATTCTTTCTAAAACTTTCTTATCCCACATCCTCAGTCATTCAGATCTGATTGTACCATCTGCACTAATGAGAGCGCATTCCACTTCTGGCCATTTCTTGGATTTAATTAGATCATCTTTCTTCTGGAACCTCCATAGAATTTCTAACAAGACCAATTCACCCCCTTTTCCACAGGACATCCCTTCATACATCCAAAGATTTCATTTCCATCTAAGCTTTCCTAGCTCCTTTACTGCAATCCCTCAACCTGCCTGCCCTCTGGGAGAAGCCTTCTCATCTATTTCTATCCCACCCAAGTCCCTGAACTGCTTCACTGCAGCACCAGGATGGACATCCCACTGTGCTCTGATGATAAAAACACTTACCATGAGTCAAACACCCTCCTTCTATGAATGCAGTCCAGCATAAGGAGGCAGGGGGATGTAGCCCTTGGAGGCACTAAGACCTCAGTTCAAATCTTGCTCTCCTAATGATTATGGACAAAGCATTTTCCTCCCAATACCCCCAGGCAACTTTCTAAAACCATAAGTTAAGAGATGAACTGCCAATCTGTATCAGCAGAGGAAAGAAATTTCTATACTGAGTTTGCTACAGCTAGAAAATCAGATTTGTACCAAAAATAAAGAGATTACCTCCATTTTAAAAATAAATCAATGAGACAAACATGTCCTACTAGTGGTTCCTGTTAAGATTAACTTTTTTTTTATAAGGTCTGCTACCACGCCAAGCCTTCCCCATCACACGTTAGTATACTATAGAACAGTATGACTCTTAATGTCTGTAGGAACCACATACATGGGATTTGGATAAAGGAGGTAAGGAGAATCTAATGGTTCCCGTTGGTCATTGTTCAAGGAAGAATAGGAAACCAGAGATATTATAGGGAACATTACATTAGAGTCCTGAATTAAGGCATAAATTGAGTTCAAGCAGCCCAACAATAATCCACATTGAGAGATATAATAAGAAATGTTCACAAGGCCTTAAAGTCCTCAACCCCTGTAGATGTGGCAGAAAGACAGCTCTAACCACAGGCTTGGGGGCAGCAGAAAATGATAAAAATGATACCAGCCAGCATTTCTGCAGTGCTTTAAGATGAACTCCATGTTTTCTTCACAACAGCCTTGTGAGGTAGAGAATCCAAACATAACATTTCTAAATTCAAGGTCACTCCTTTAGGAAGTGTCAAAAGCAACACAAACCTGATTTTTAAACTACAAATTCAGGGCTCTTTCTACTATATTGCATTACCTGGAAATAACAAGGTGCTACCCCTTCCCACAAAGAGAAATACACAAACCTATATATTCTCTTTCTTTCTCTCTCTCTCTCTCTCTCTCTCTCTCTCTCTCTCTCTCTCTCTCTCTCTCTCTCTCTGTCTCCCCCCCCCTCTCTCTCTCTCTCTCTCTCTCTCTCTCTCTCTCTCTCTCTCTCTCTCTCTCTCTTTCTTTTTTCTCTCATTCTCACACACCCATACCCATACCCACACCCACCCTTCCTTATCGAATCCTGAAGAAGGAAATGACTACCAGAAATAAAGCAAACCACAGAAGCAGCAGTAGGTCATATATCCTCCTGAATGAGGTTACCTGACCACTTGATCTCGGTATCCTTCACGTTAGGCATGTCCCATGGATCTGGCTCAGCTGCTGGCTCTTCAATCAATGCAATAGTAGAGTAAGATGGCAGAAGTTCTATCTTGCTTACAGGAGAATGGGCATTATCTGCCAAAATAAAAAAAAAGTAAAAACTCATTTCTCTGGGGAAGGAGTGGAAAATGGCAGCATGGTGCTACTTCAAGATGAATGGGAAAATGGTACTTACTGGTGGAGCTTGCTTTATCTTTTTCAGTGGACTGTTGGATGTTAGTCTCTTCAATGAACTTTTTAGGATCAGAGTGGGAGTTACCCAATTCAGGCCAAGGAGCCATGGTCTATGAATAATGAAATTTTAAAACTTAAAGTGTAAATCAGCTGGATTTTATATCAATAAGGACCCCAGAAAGATGAGGTGTATATATACAATAATAGCATTGACAAAATAAATAACATCAATCAATGGTTCTAAAGTTCATTTAAAAAAAACACAATTTCTTTCTTCTAAGTGTGACATCATGGGGGTCACTTTTTAAACTTCAATCTTGACTTTCCCAACCGCACATCCAACCTCTTCAAGTCATGTCCCTTCTCCTTTGATTCATTCTCTCCCTCTCCTCATTGGCCTACACTATCCAGACCACCTGTCTTAGTCACCAGCTCAACAAATGTCAACTTTCTCTTCAGTAAGAGCTCCTCCTCCACACATTCTCTCCTCAAACTTATCAATTACTTTCTTCTCCTTTAATTCCTAGGTTCATTCCCTCTACCAGACATTGCAATGTTTTCAGTATTCTCCTTCCATGCAATTTCCATACTTTCCTTAAACTGAATCATGTTCATCTATGAAAAGTAAGCTCTCCAGCTTCATTTAAAGACTTCCGGATTATTCACTATCCCAGAGAGAAGGGTACTACTAACTACTTCCATGGGTCAAAAGCTACATCCCGACTAAATCGCAAATTGGGGGGACTCTACATTCATTTGTTCCTCTCTCACTTAAACATGCTCCTGTTTTGGCTCAAGTTCTAAAATCACCAGCTCTTGGGACTTATGTTGTAAGTGTGAAGGAAACATGAATTTTGAGCAACTAAACAATGCAGAGCCTGCTCAGCATAACCCGTGAAATACTATTTGAGATAGGGATAATGAGGATAATGCCATTAATCTCTTGCACAGCTGATGTTAAATCAGTGTTCTCTTTTCTTACTTCCTTGTTAGG
This sequence comes from Sminthopsis crassicaudata, assembly GCF_048593235.1. NCBI lineage: Eukaryota > Metazoa > Chordata > Mammalia > Dasyuromorphia > Dasyuridae > Sminthopsis > Sminthopsis crassicaudata. The sequence goes on along the minus strand of NC_133622.1, from coordinate 16,727,382 downwards.
ACACAAGACCATGGAGATAATCCTGGCATTTCAAATGTTTTGCTATTAACAATTCATGTACCTTTTTCTCTTCTTTCTAAAACCCACACCCCCAGTCATTCAGATCTGCTTGTATATTTGCTCTAATAGGAGCTCATTCCACTTCTGGCCATTTCTTGGATTTAATTAGATCCTCATCTTTGTTCTGGAACCTGCTGGAATGAATGTCTCAGGGAATGGCCTTAACTTGTTGTGCAGTATTTATTCTTCAGATGAATCCAATGAAAGACCCTTTTATTTATATCTGACAATCAAAGGGGTTGCAGCATGAGCTTAGTTTTCCCAGGAGGCATGACCAAGGAACCAGTTCAAGAGAAAAATAAGAGGAGAGAGAGAGACAGGGCGCACAGTGACACAGAAAAAGAAAGAGACAAAGACAAAGTGAGACGAGAAAGAGAGAGAGAGAGAGAGAGAGAGAGAGAGAGAGAGAGAGAGAGAGAGAGAGAGAGAGAGAGAGAGAGAGAGAGGATAGAGAGACACACAGAGAGACAGAGAGAGAAATGGAGGTTCAGCTCAGTGTGTTAATTCTGGGAGACTTCCAGTTGTGCCAGGCGTATAGTAGGTAGATGCTTAATAATTGGTAGCTGACTGTTTTTTTTTACCAGCTAATGTTCTTGTTAGGGACTTGTATCTCAAGTTGTATAGAGAATTTTTTAAAGGATCAAAACAAATCCTGTGGGCTTTGACTCTTCTATAGATTAAAAGTGAAGGTCTGGCTTGTTTTCTTCATAAAGGTATCTTTAGGAACTACTTCAAATAAATGCCATCCTGAAGATTGATTTAATTTTTTAAAAATAGCTCTTTGTAAAATGTTTCACAAATTATTTCTCACTTGATCTCCACAACTGCGAGGTAGGTCCTCTTATGTTACTTTTACAGAAGGGGAAACTGAGGCACAGAGAGTTTATTTGTCACAGTCATACATTTAATGAGTGCCTTAAATGTGGAGTATCCCAGCCACTGATGGGATGATCAACTCATGCGGCCAGAATAAGTGAGTCCCTTCCTAAGGGTATGACTGGCACAGAAAAACTCCTTAATCCTAGAAACAAACCCCAATACAGGGGCAATAAGGATGAGCAAACAACACAAGAGTCTCCCTCATCAGTGGGCTGCTTGGAGAAAGGGAGAGACTCTCCTATAATCTATGATATATCTCCAGTGCCAATTACCTGCAGAGGAGAAGGAATGATGTTGATGAAAAACCCTACAAATCTACATGCCATAGCCTATAGCTTGCTGTCTCCTGCTGTATAATTCCATCTGAATGTCCTGCAGGTATAACTTACACTTTTTCATTCAGATATAAATGACTCAACTCAACAGATCTACAATTGGACTGGGCGTCTCTCCCCATAACCACACAGCCATCTTCAACTTTCCTCCCTCTGTCAGAATTCTCTCTCCCTCCCTACTCTCCCTCAAAACTGAACATAAATGTATTTTACTCCTCCCTTTCCTTCTTGTATAGCTACTCAGTCATGAAGTCCTCTCATCTCATCTCTTAGTGTTCTTCATCACCATCCTTTCCCTTACCCTTCCACTACCGGCCCTCCACAGCCTTTCTAAAATGATACAATAATGTTCTGTCCCCCAGTCTCCCACCTCCTCAGTTCCTATTACCCACTCCTGGTGTGTTATTCATTCAGCAGGAGCCTTGGTGAGAAGTTGTACTTTACATTTTCTCAGCTAGTTGGTTCCCATGGTTCTGGGTTCATTCATTCACTCATTCATTCACTCATTCATTCATCTCACTCCCACAATATTCCATTTTAAAACACAAATGCCAAGGAAGGGGGAATCCCTTTACATTCTCTAAGTTCACTGGCTAGTTGGTAGGTAAACCAGGCTAAGGAAAAAAATAGAACAATCCCATTCAGAACTGTGGCTCTCAACCTATCGGAAGCTAGAAAAGCAGCTTCTCTCCCTTCTTCTCCCTTGGATGCTCAACCTTCTATCCAAACAGGATTATTCACTGAGCCTTCCCTCCTCATCTAGGCTTTCCTCATCAGCTCTTTCCCAAGTTCTATCTCCAGATAATGTCCCCATCACTCTAAGCCCAGCTCAGCTGCTATCTCCTGAACAAGCTTCTCCTGGAAGTAATCTCTCTCATCTGATCTCAGAGCATATTGTGCTCACACCTGCAGTGTGCATATTCTTTATGGAAACCACAACTGTATACATTTCACTTCTACTCAGTAATTACCACAGGATCCTGTCTTATTTAGAGACTATTCTAGACACTGTTTTGATTTCATCCTAGTAAGGGGGATTCTTCCCTCCACGACAATCCATGTCTGTCTAATTCAGTCTAGGATGCTGAGAGGCTAAGTGATTTGTCCAGAGTCACAAACTTAGAGTGAGTCTGAGTCCGGACCGGAATCCAAATGTTCCCGACTCCAAGCCCGGCTCGGTCCCCTTTGCCCACCACACTGCCCTCTGGCCTGGCACAGCATAATCACATATTTGGTGCCTCACAAAAGTTTGTCACATGAAGGCATTACACACAGCCAGCCTGATTACTTCAATCACCCATTTCCCCTCTCAAATAGAGAAGTAATTAATTAGTCAATGCGTTGAGTTGACAATCTAGAGACCTGGTTTCATTTCCAGTGCCCAGGCTTTGGGCATCCATTTCCTTAACCATAAAGTTTGGAGATTAGACTAGAAGGCTCCTTCTACCTCAAAATTCTTCTTGTATAAGACCAGCAATAAATAGCATCAGAATGCTATATGGTAAAACAAAACCAAACCAACCAAACAAACAAACAAAAACCAGGGACCTTCACATCAGTGATCTGTCCAGCTCTGAAGCTACCATCACCTCAGGGAGCAGATCCATACTTCCTATTAAAAACCAACTCAAAATTTAGAATCTTCTTGCTTCTAGAGAAGACTTTCCTAGCCAGGAAAAGACTTCAGTGTACCAATTTTCAGTATTCCCTTTTAGAATAGTAGAATGATGACATCTAACTAGAGCCATCCCCTCAACACCTACCTTGTCCCAACAGGCAATACTAGAATGATGTGACTTCTTAATTGAAATATCAAGTCAAAAAGAAGCACAAGGCAGTAGTTAAGATAAATTGTGACCTAAAGAGATTGTCACTTTCCTAGGGTAATATAATTATGAACTAATGACAACTCAGGGCTCCCAACTCCCAGACCAGACTTTTACTGAGCTAGATTCTTACTCCCACTTAACTGGCTCTTGGGCTATATGATTGGAAGGAGGACACGTGATAATTTCTTTGGACTATTCAAGGCTCTTAAAATAAAAAATAAAGAGATAAGGCCTTCTCTCTCCTCTCTCTCTCTCTCTCTCTCTCTCTCTCTCTCTCTCTCTCTCTCTCTCTCTCTCTCTCTCTCTCTGTCTCTCTCTCTCGCCACACAGAAGAATTGTTTCATAGATCTTTCTCATTTTGCCCATTGAACAAAACAAAGAACTTGGGAGAAAATAGAAGCTGATTTCTTCTAGATAGAAATGCTGAGGGAAATGTCTCAAAAAAAAAAAAATTTTGAAGAATGAACAAACAAATGGCACCTAACCAAGTCATTTGTTAGCCATTGATGATTTAAAGAAAAACAAAACTTTTCTTACCCTTTTCTATCAATAAGTGGGAGATGATCAGTTAGGGAGATGTCACTTTCCTTCCCACTTGGTTATCCATTTAGTGAGAAACAACATTTAACCTACTTCTCCCTTTCCCCCGTGAAAATAAGGTCAGAGTAAGTCTAGCTTTGCGAAAGATTTCATCTTCGTGGCCTTTTTCACTCATGAATTTGGTCAGTGATTTAACTGGGGCAATTGGCAAAAAGAGCAGAAATTCAAGGTCACTCTCTTTTTTTAGGATGCCAAAATGCTTTTCCAGTGTTCAGAAGGAAGAGCCCAGTGGACTTTATTTCAGCAACATTTTAGCTTTTGCTTGAAGTAGTTCCAGAGAAACCCCAGAACACAATGCAGGAATCCCAAGCACTGTTAAGTAGGTTGAGATTTAGGCAGGCTTCAGTACCAATGGGACCTGGCCATTGAATACTCATGAGCCGGAAGAGCAGGTTAAGCTACCTAGCAAACATTTACTTGGGTTTTTTGAGCCACTCCCTTTCACCTTTTCTGGCCTTCTCCGCCCCCAGAGCCAGAGAAGCTCCTGTGGAGGAGAGAGCCAGGTGATAAAGTAGGGCACCTGAAGGGAAGGGAAGGATACTGGCATCCAACCAATCAAAACTCTTTTCCAGATAGACATACAGAAATCCATTCATCCAATCCAACCGAGGATTGCAGAATCCAACCATGTTGGAAGTTCCAGTTACTACATTTAATCTCTGCTTGGCTCAGATAAAACTTGAATGGGAAAGTTAGAATAAACTCCCTATCTAGGAGTTACTGAGCCAATCTCAGGATAACCCAGGCTGCTCAGGGCTGCCATCTAACAGCAAGAATATGAATACAAGGGATGTAGGGATGAGGGAATCTCTTAAACTCCCCAACTGTGTTTCAGGGTAGAATTAGCTTCCTTTCAGGAAAAACTAAGAGTTCAGAGATGGAGCCATGAAGTGTGGCTGTGGTGGGGGAGGTGGTAAATGTTTGGGGTGAGTGTTTGTACAAGTCACTTAGAATGCTTGAAATCCTAGGAAAGAGTTAACAATGTGCAGTGTAGAATTTCCAACCTTTTGAACAATTAAGGCAAACTAGGAACCTTGCTTATAAACTTTTTAGGAAGTGTTTTGTTGTTTTCCAATTGGTCAGTCATTTCCAACTCTGTGACCTTGTGAGATCCCAGAACAAAAAATACTGGCCGTGGGTTTTTTTGGGCAAATATACTGAAATCATTTGCCATTTTCTTCTCCAGGGGATTAAGGCAAAGAGAGCTTAAGAGATGCGCCCAAAGTCACTCATCTGGCAAGTGCCTGAGCCCAGTCTTGAACTCAGATCTTCCTGATACCAGGCTAGGTGCTCTATTCACCGAACCACCTCGTTACTTCCTATTTAGTAGGTGAGTCTTTAATAAATGATGACTGATTGATTGATTGACTAGAAAATTGTCTACACTGTGGAGTGAGATGCTAAATGACCCGGAATGGACTTTTTGGAACAGTCCAAAAGTGTCAGAAGAATAGGGTAAATCTTGCTGGGTATTTTCATTCCTCTTTAATAAATCCTGATTCTTCTGACATGTTCCTCTCCCTTGGGATTTCTCACACTCTTGTCTCCCTTACCTTCCCAAAGCATAGACCTGCCTTCATTCTAAAATGGCCAGTAAGTTGGGCAGGAAGTAATCCTCATCTTGCCTCAGCCCTTTTCTGTCGCTCCATAACGTGCAACTTCTCTCACTAAGCACTGAACAGAGGACAAAGGTGGGAACAATGGAAAGAGCATAACTTCTGGAGACAGGAGCCCCTAATTCTCCTGCTGATCATCTTGGGAGAATCACTTACCACTCCTGGGTCTCAGGCTTGTCAGCTGTAAAATGACAGGATTAGACTTGACCACTGGAGTCCTTTCCAGCTCTAACTCAAAACTGGCTTACAGTTCCAAGAAATAGGTCTGCCAGGAAAGGAGAGGAGCAAGACTAAGTTTCATGACGATTTGAATTCTGACTCTTCTTGTTCTCCTGCTGAAAACTATTCTGGACAATTGTTAAAAGACCTGGGCCCCGGTCCAAGCCTTACTGGCTAGCCACGTGGCCCTAGGCAAGTATCTTCCTTCTGAGTCAGTTTTTATGTTTGTCAAAGAGAAAGAAAAATCTTTACCCTACTTAAGCCATGAGGAAAGGTAGACAGACTCATAATTGTTAACATTTATAGCATTTTACACATATGATCTGATGTAGATTCCTATGGAGCTTTTCTATCATAAAATAGGGAAAGAGCAGGTCTCTTTGGCAAATCAAAGAGTGGGGCTCCCTGATTCTAGCCTGACCAACAGTGAAGGAATCGCTCCCTCTAGGAGAAAGAGCAGCATATGATTGTTCAAACAAAATGAGGCAGACATAGAGAGAATGAATTATGATAACATAGGTATCAGAGAGGACAGATGCAGATGAAATAGAAAAATCACCAAGACTATTCACTGAATCACAAGTACGATAGATTTTTTTTCCTAAGTCTTCCCTCCTAAATTACAGATCAGAGGTCTCTAATTTCATCTGATTTTCCTGATGTTTTTATTTTTTAGTTTGGCAGAAGAAAACCAAGAAGTTTTAGTTTATTTCACCCAGTTTATTTCCAATTTCAGTAATATACAGGGGTTCAGAGAGGCCCTCTCTTCATTAAATTAAATGAATGGAGTATTGTTGGCTTTTTAAAGGCCGGACAGATTCACAGTAACACTACTAAGCACATATTACAATGAAGTAAGAGAGCAAAGGAAAATTCTATTATTTTAGATTTTCAAACAACATGGCAAAACCCACCTTTCTTTGCCCCAAATACTAAGCTTTAAATTAAAAAAAAAAAAAAAAAAAATCCAACGTATTGTTGGTACAGGGAAGGAGATAACAATCTATAGAGCGAAAACAATAGAATGGTGTTCTTGGTCACCTCGACTTCCCTAAAGAAACGTAAGAGAGAAGTGACTTAACAGTGGGGGAGGGGAAGAAGGGTTAGGGTTAGGGTTTCAGACAATGAACAAACACACAGCGAACCCAAGACGCCACCAACCCAAAGGATCGACCTGCCAAAGATCAGCAGCGGAAATGCTTTGGGGTTTTCTCCTTTAAATGGGAGATGAGATGCAAACAGGTAAAGCCACGGCAGAAAGAACCCCGGCTAAGGCACGCCCACACTGAATTCAGAGTCTACACTATCTGGGCCGCGGCTTGTGCGCCAGCTGAGCGAACTTCTCTGGCAGTTTCTCTGAAAGGTCCGCTCTAGACAAAAAGCCCTTCCAGCTCTTGAGTTCATGGGGTCCTTGGATCTTACAGAATTGGCAAAATGTTTTCATCACGGCCGTGTCCCCATTTTACAGAGGAGGAAGCTGAGGCTCGCTCACTCAGTGATGTTATTCAGAATTTATCCCAGAGCTCCACTCCAGCCCTAGTGTTAAGCAAAGAATACCCAGGATCTACAGAGGGAAACCTTTAAAATCACCTGGATTAATATTAGCATTTTACAGATGAGGGAACTGAGGCTGCTCCAGGAGTCCCAGGGTCCCCCAGGTGGGAAGTGGCAGGTCCTCTGCCTCCACCGCCGCCCCTTCCTCCTCCTAACTTCTGCTCCCTCGGGCCAGCCTCGCCATCCACACTGCCTTGAATTTCGGATCGCTTTCTCTGTGGCGTAAATGAGCCTGCTGCTGCTGCCCTCACCTCCTCCTGTTCTCTCACCTCCTCCTGTTCTCTCACCTCCTGTCCTCACCTCCTGCGCTCCCAGAAGCTTCTGCGCTCTGACATCCAGGCGGAACGACCCTCCCCATGGCATGTCCCTCCATAGAACCTGCCCCCCCCCCCCCGCCCGCCCCCCGGCCCCGTCTCTGTCCCGCAGCTGCTGCCCAGGGCCAGCTCCGGGCCCCTCCGCGCTCCCCCTCGGAGCAGCCCCTCCCCCCGGGGGGGAGCGGCAGCCAGCCTCGGAGCCCCCTTTCCCGGCGGGCAACCCTCGGAAATCTCGGGCTGGGGCGCGGGCACGGTCCGGCAGAAACCCGTCCGGGGGCCTGGGAGCCCGGACTTGTTCAGCGTCCAGACCCGGGAGGAGTCAGGAGCCGAAAGTAGAAAGTTTGGGAGCTTCCAGCCCCCCCCCCCCCCCAGCTGCTCGGGATGCCCCGCGGCCCCGGCCCCTTCCCCCCAGCCGGAGCTGCCGGAGCAGGGCGCAGGAGCCAGCGCGGGGGGTGGGGAGGCGGCCCGGCGCGCCCGCCCGCACTCACCTGTGCGCCTCCGTCCCGGACCGAGGACCTGGGAGCAATGACCCGCGGCCCGGCCACGCCGCCCTTATATAGAGGGAGGGGTTGCGCAAAGCTCCGGCCGGGCTGCGGCGCCCACTGAGCTTCCCGGCCCGCCGCGGCCCGGCCTCCCTGCGGGGCGCGCGGGGACTCGGGCCGCGGGACACCCCCCCGCTGCTCTCGCGCTCTGGGCTCTCGGCCCCCGGGGGCCGTCTCGTGCCGGCCATTCACCCGAGAGAGGCGCCGAGAAGCCGGCCCCGCCACCCCAAGTCCAGAGACTCCGGGCGGGGGCGCCCCGAGGCTGCCTCTGCGCTCCAGAAAGTTTCTTCTCCAGAAGCCGCGGGAAGACGCGGCTCCCGGCGCTCCTTCGCCCTTAATCTCTCGGGGATCGGCGTTAACTTAAAAGCAAAGGCGGGAAGAGTGGGATCCCAAAGGCAAGCTGAGGAGAAATCCCGGCACAAAGCCTTTCCAAACAAACGTGTTTACCCCCGGCCCCGCGCCGATGCTCACCCAGGTGGGAGCCCCACACTCGGAGTCCCCGCAGGTGGTTGTGGAGCTTCCAGACCATTGCCAGGCCAGGAATAGACCCGGAGTATTGGGTGGATGGACAGGTAGATTGATAGACAAATAGATGATAGATAGATAGATAGATAGATAGATAGATAGATAGATAGATAGATAGATAGATAGATAGATAGATAGATAGAGAAAGAAAGGTAAGTAGATGGATGATAGAGATAAACAACAGACAGACAGGTAGATAGATAGATGGATGGATGGACAGAAGGACAGACAGGTGGATAGAGGGAGAGAGACAGGTAAATAGATAAGTATCTAAAGAGATAGACAGATAGATAGAGGAAGAGTGAGATAGGTAAATAGGTAATAGATCGATAGACAGACAGACATAGACAGATAGACAGGTAAATAGATAGAGGGAGAGAGAGACAGGTAAATAGGTAAATAGAGATAGGTAGGTAGATAGACAGACAGGCAGATAGAAGGAGAGAGAGACAGGTAAATAGGTAAGTAGATAGAGATAGGTAGGTAGATAGACAGACAGGTAGATATAGATAGATAGATAGATAGATAGATAGATAGATAGATAGATAGATAGATAGATAGAAGGAGAGAGAGGTAAATAGGTAAGTAGATAGAGAGATAGGTAGGTAGGTAGGTCTTGATATAAGATTAAAGAGAGAATCTGAATCCTCTTAGTGTTCAGTTGGAGGATGAACACAGGCTTGGAATTAGGCCTTATCCTTGAAACTTTAACAACAAAGAAAATTTGGTGGTTGTGAGGGGGAGTTAGGTTGAGTTTATGGGCCAATTCGTCAATCAGCAGCCATTCATCACAGCCCTTAGTCTGTTTTAGACTTGGGGAACACAAAAGACAAAAGTAAAAGCCCCTCTCTTAAAGAAGATTACATTCTCATTTAGTATATGAGGTAACACTTTCCTATCAAGTCAAGAATTTATTAAGCACTTATCCGTTGGGTGCTCTGCTAAACCCTGGGGACACAGATCCAAGGCCCCTCCAAAAAAAAAAAAAAAAAAAAAAGAAGATAGCTTTTATTCCAAGGAGCTTCCATTCCAATGGGGGAAAGAACTGAAAAGAGCAGGGGCAAGAAGGGGGTGGATGGGGTGTCGGTGTACGCTGGTTAAGGGTGGACCATTCTGAGAGTGGTCTGGAACCTTGCTGAAGATGGAAGTCCTGAGATGAACTTATCCACAGGAGAAGGGCATCAAAGGTAGAGGGTGAAGGCCAAAGTCAGAGGGACAATGCACAACCATTAATTACACAGAAGGAGCTAGCAGAGGAAAACCTGTCTGCTCACACTTACTGGGTGTGTGACCCTGAGCAAGTCACTTAACCTGTCTGCTTTGGTTTCCTCATCTGTAAAATGGGATGATAATAGCACCCATCACCTAGGGTTGTGGTGAGAATGATAAATCAGATGATGTTCGTAAAGTGCTTAGCACAGTGCCTGGCACACAGGAGGTGTTTAATGGATGCCTGTCCCCTTTCTCAGAACCTCCGCCTCGCCCTGGGCACTAGGACTCCGCAGACCCAAGGGGACCCTTTAGTCCCGGCCTCCCAGAAGCTCCTCCTGGGATTTGCTGCCCGGTGCATGGTTTCCCACTTTCCCGGGAGCACAGAAGCGCACTCAAGGCCGAGGGCGGAAGGTCAAGGCTGGTTTGAATCTTGTCTCCTCTTTCTGAGGTTCAGGGCAGTGACTTGCCCAGAGTCACACAGTGAGGAGAAGGATCAAGATTGAAAAGCTGTCCCACCAGTCCAAGTTCAAGTTCAACCCCCCCCCCCAAGTCTAAGGTAAGCACAGGCTCCAGCCCATTAGAAGAACGCTGCGGTTTATTTTGCTTTTTGCCCGGGACCCTTTCTCCTCACACAACATGCAGACGGGAGCCCAGGGCGCAAGAGGAGCGCGCCCATCCCAAGAAGAGCGCGCCCATCCCGTGCTTCTCTTGCACCTTCTAGCTCCAGCCCAAGGGGACTTGAGCCTCCCAGCTCCCCACCTTTGCACAGGTTGTTTCCCGCCCTGCAAATGGTCTCTCTTCTCCCCCTGACCCACAGAATCAATCCCTAATCCAGCAGGAAGATTTCAGAAAGGCCTGGAGAGACTGACATGAGCTGATGCTGAGTGAAATGAGCAGGAGCAGGAGATCATTATATACTTCAACAATGATACTGTATGATGCTCAATTCTGATGGACGAGGCCATTTTCAACAATGAGATGAACCAAATCAGTTCCAATAGAGCAGTAATGAACTGAACCAGCTACACCCAGTGAAAGAACTCTGGGAGATGACTATGAACCATACATAGAATTCCCAATCCCTCTAATTTTGTCCGCCTGCATTTTGGATTTCCTTCACAGGCTAATTGTACACTGTTTCAAAGTCCGATTCTTTTTGGACAGCAAAACTACTGTTTGGACATGTACACATATATTGTATTTAATTTATACTTTAACATATTGAACATGTATTGGTCAACCTGCCATGGGGGGGGGAGGAGGAGAAAAATTAGAACAGAAGGTTTGGCAATTGTCAATGTTGTAAAATTACCCATGCATATATCTGGTAAATAACTATATGTTTAAAAAAATGAGGTCTTTGAAGGATTTTACAATTTAGAGAGTCTGGATAGGAGGCTATGGCACCAAAAATGATACTTGATCATTTCTGCCTCGGGTGGTCCCCTGCCACTTCTCCAGCTGAGGTCCAAAGCCAGCTGAGGGGCTCCTTTCAGCAAGCACTGACACTCTAGGCCTGACGCCCAGAAACATCAGACTTCCTCATCTCTGCTTTTCCCCTCTGATGTCAAAAGGAAAAGTTTAAAAGAAAAAACAAAAACAAAAAACAAAAAACTTTGTACATGTTCTCCCCTGAAGCTTCTACCCCCAGGCAAATTGCCATTTTTTTAAGGGAAAAAAAAAAAAAAAAAAAAAAAGCTCCAACCATTTCAACACTTGGGAGGGGGGTGAGGGTATGAAATATGTGGCTTTTTGTTTTAGCTTTAAAAAATCTTTAACCATGGGGATTTAGGGTTCTCAGCAAGAGGTCTGAAATCAGATTGTGTGACTCTGCTCAAACTCTTCACTTATTACTTAAAAGAGGAACAAAGTGGATTTAAATGTGGGCTCAGAAGACAGCCAGCAAGTGTGGGGCTTCTTTCCTTCTAGCATCTTTCTGGGCTTGGTTCTGCAAGACTAGGAGGGGACTCCCAGACTCCCTGATAGCTCTGGGAGAACTTAGTTCCTCCTACAGAAATTACTTCTTGGAGCTAAGATACAAGTTACCTAGAAATAATCCAGAAGAGCTGATTCCTTTAGCTGCTAAGTGCATTTTGATGATGGAAGGGTAGCATGAGAGGAGACTTGGAGCTGGCAGGGAACTTAGAAGTCCCAGAATCCCAGGGTTTCAGGACGGGAAGGCACTCCAGAGGCCATCCAGCCCAATCCCTCTCTGCAAGGAAAACCCCAGCCAGCTTTCCTCACTCTGCTTGGACAAAGTCCTCTCTCCTCAGGCAGCCCATTACATTCTGCCAAAGTGTTAGGAAATTCTGGATATCAAGCCTAAATTCATCTCCTGCACTGCCCCCCATTGCTTCTGTGATTGGGTCCTGGGAGAGGGCCCAAGTGTAGGGCACACTTGCTGCCTATGGGACAAGTCACTCAGCTTCTCCCGGGGTCAGTCTCATCTGTAAAATGACCTCCGAGGCCCCTAGGATTGTAAGTTCTTTGTCACTCTCAGGAGCAAAGAGATCTAGCCCAGGATTTACTGGATCCTAGAAGAAGACTTTGGCAGTTTCTGGTACTATACTACCCACAAGGCAGTTCAGAGTCTGGATCTGGCTAATGGAAATAGTAGTTTACTTACAGGTAAGTCATTTCTTGGGAAATTAATTCCAGGAACTTCTGGCCTGGGACAAACTGGAAGGCTAGCTCTAAATGTACCTATGGTACAAAAGCTCAATCTCCCACAAATCTTGAAAACTGGTGAGAATCTACTAGGAGAATGCAGACAATGAAATAAGAAGCATACTTCATATATGAATGGGAGCTTTGAGCAGTCCAGCTTCTTCTGTGATGTCATCGGGACTGGGAAATGACTTGTGTAAGGTCCCACAGACTTTGTGTCCCCTTCACCCTTTGCACCTTTTACAAATCTGGACCTTTTTTATGACTTGTGGCATTCTGGTGAAGCCAAGGGAGCCCTTCAAAGGACAATGTTTTTAAATGAAAAATATAAAATGAATAGAATTCAAAGATATAATCAATTACACTAAAATTCAATTACCAAAATATTTTAAAAGGAAGTTCACAGACCCCAGGATTGGAACTCTGGTTATAGTTACAGCTCAAGAAATGTCTGTGGACTGATTGAACTCTATTCACTGCACTATCCAGCTACCCCTAGAGAATAGAAACATTTTGTTAGCTGATCTTAGGGCTTGATCACCATATCAGTGTCTATTCTCTTGTCCTTCTGAGATCTTTTTTAGCTTTCATTAATTTATTTATCACTTTATTCCCAGACATGATAGGGCATAAATGAGAGGGGACTATCAGAGACTCTGGGAAGAAAAAGAGAATATCCTCCATGGAGGCCATCTGCCTTGACAGGAAGCAGAGTCCTTGGTGAGGGCTTCTGGGACTGCCAGAGACACAGGTCTGATTTCTTTCCCCCGTTTTAAAGTCTCACTCAAATTAAGGAAACATTTAAATAAATTAAATAAACAAATAAAATAAAAATAAATAAAAAGTAAAAAAAAAAATAATAAAGTAAATAAATTCAGAAACAGGGCACTAGACTTTCCCATCCAAGCTTTTCTGGAGACAAGTAGCTGATGCAAAACTCTCCAATGTGGAGCAAAGGAAAACCCAGTAGTGAAAAATGCCAGGTATATCCTAGCTTCCAACAAGAGGGCCATGAGCTAAAAGGGAAAGTCACCTGCAGAGGGGGGCAGCTAGTTGGCAGGTGGATGGAGTTCTGCATTGGAACCAGGAAGAACTGAGTTCAAATTCAGTTACAGATACTATCTGTTTCCTTCTGTCAAGTCCTTTACCTTCCATCTTCCTCCCATATGGTGAGCATCCAGTGAGATAATAATGTAATAATTGTAAAGTCTAGCCCAGGATCAAACAGCTAAGTCATTATCTGAGACAGGATTTGAACTCAGGAAGTCCTGGATCTAAAGCTAGCAATTTATCTATTTCTCAACCTAGCTGTTGTGTACCTAGTGGAAAGGCTAGCATCTAGAAAAAATGGAGTTTTTAAGGTACTCTTCTAGAAAACAATAGAATCAGTGAATCTTGGACAACTAGGTTGTGCAGTGGATAGAGCACCAGCCTTGAATTCAGGAGGACCCGAGTTCAAATCTGATCTCAGACACTTAATACTTCCTAGCTGTGTGACCCTGGGCAAGTCACTTAACTGCAGCCTGGGGGGGGGGGGGGGAGAATCAGTGAATCTAAGCTTTATGGAGAGACTTTGGTTCGGTGTAAAAATGAATTTTCTAAAAATGAATTTTTCTAATTTTCAAAAGAAATGGCCTGCCTTATAAAGTGGTGAGTTTCCTGTTACCACAAGTACTCAAGCAAAGGCTAGATGAGCACCTTTCAAGGCTGTTAAAGAAGAGATTCTTGCATGGACCAGATTACTGATAATAGTTCTCCTAAATCTAAAATTCTATGATTCAAGTAGTAATGTAACCCTGCTTTGTCTGATGCCTCAGTGACTTACAGGGCTCACGGTAGGTTAGCACATAGTAAGTGCTTGACAGATATTAGTTGAATGAATAAAGGAAGGAAGGCTCTAACCATACCTTGGATCTCTTCAGATTAAGCACTGGCCCCAACAAAGAAATGAAAGTGTTCTCACAGGTTTATATATGTTACCTTTAATTGATTTCAATTCAGCAAAGAGTTACTAAACTCCAGCTATGTGCAAAGCCCCACTCTATTAGACACTGGGAAAATAAAAATGAAAGTAAAAAAGGCCTTCCCTAGAGGGAAAAATTCAGAACAGAAGTGAGTACAAGGGTTAATGTTGTAAATAATTATCCATGCATATGTACTGTCAAAAAAAAGTTATAATTATAAAATTTTTTAAAAATTAAAAAAAAAAGGACTTCCCTCAATGAGCTTACATTCTACCGAAATTCTGCTATTAATTTGGACTTCTTAAAAAACAAGTTTTTCTATTTCTTCACTGAAAGTAGCCTCATGTTTCTTCACTAATTTTTCTCCAGGGATTCTTATTTCCTTCCTCCTTTCTCCCTCCCTCCCTGCTTCCTTTTCTTCCTTCCCCTTACACAAACACACACACACACACACACACACACACACACACACACACACACACACAACACACAACACACACACCCCAGGTTAAATGCTTATGCATCAATCTAGTGTCTTTCATTTAGCTATAAATTGTTAAAAGCCAAAGACTATTTCTTATCTACCTTTCTTATCTCTTTACTATCTCCCATTTTCTTAGAGCTCAGCACAATGCAAGTACCCAGTATTGCTGACTGATTGAATAGAGGCAGGTTGGAGGTCACAAAGGGAGCCAAGTCATTTATGTATAGGACTGGATGATTCATTATTTCCAAACAGCTTCCCTGCACAGCAGCAGGGTCGCTACATGGTCTGGATTTTCTTTCTTGTGCCACCCCGAAGGCAAGTCCCTTGAGCCTCCATGGGAGCCCAGGACCAGAGATTTGAAGTCCAAATCCCTAACTGCCATTTTGAAGAGGAGGACTGAAGCCCAGAGAAGCAGAGGTTGATTCATCTATCTTCATCCAGGTAGTATCAGAGGCCAGGTTCTCTACATCTAAGTGTAGTACTCTGTTTCCAATATTTTGTACTTCAATCTACATGCCTGTAAAAATTGCCAGAATGTTTCTCAACAATGAGTCACATTCATGAAGGTTTCTAGGCTCTCCAATATATTATAATTAGTCCAGTCATGGGATAAATTAATTTAATTACAGAAGGAGACACAGCAGGGACATCTAGAATACCTATACACACGTGCATGTGTGTATATAACTATACATATCCCTTTGTGCATTTAATCCCTGAGTGATATTCTTTTTTTTTCCCCTTTTATAGTCAGAAGTAGCATATATGGAGATCACAAAGCTGTCTAGTGGTTGATCAGGTTCAGAAAGGATTAATACTAAAGATTCACATTTGTTTAGACTTCAAGGCTCATAGGGTGCTTTTCCCTACCCTCTTGCCCACCTCTCTCCACCAAAAAAAAAAAACACCAAGCAAACAATACCTCCAAAAGTTGAAAATCTTATGTTTGATCCACATTCAGTCTCCACTGTCTCTTCCTAGACGCAGATGGCTCTCTCCATCTCAAGTCTATTGGAACTGCCTTGAATCACCTCATAGCTGAAAAGTACCATCTTGTTGTTTAGTCCTCTTAGTTCTGCTCACTTCAGTCAGTATCAATTCATTTAAGTCCCTCCAGGCCTTTTTGGAATCAGCCTGCTGATCATTTCTTTTAGAACAATAATATTCCACTACATTCATATAGCATAAAGTAATCAGTCATTCCCTAACTGATGGGCATCCACTCAATTTCTAGTTCTTTGACACTAGAAAAAAGGGCTGCCACAAACATTTTTGTACATATGGGTCCTTCTCTCCTTTTTTGTGATCTTCTTAGGATACAGACCCAATAGAGATATTGCTGAATCAAAAAGTATACACAGTTTGATAGTCATTTGGGCCTAGTTCCAAATTGCTCCCCAGAATGGTTGGATTCAGTTCACAATTCCACCAACAATGTATTAGAGTCCTAGTTTTCCCACATCCCCTCCAACATTCGTCATTATCTTTTCCTGTCATTTTGGCCAATCTGAGAGGTGTGTAATAGTAAGTCAGAGTGTCGTAATTTGCATTTCTCTGATCAATAGTGATTTACAGCATTTTTCCATATGATATAGATGGCTTTAATTTCTTCATCTGAAAATTTTTTCTTCATATAATTTGACTATCAATTGGGGAATAACGTGTATTCTTATACAATTTAAGTCAATTCTCTATATATTTTAGAAATAAGATCTTTATAAAAAACACTGGATATTAAAATAAAAAATTCCTAGCTTTCTGCTTTCCTTCTACTTTTGGCTGCATTGGTTTTGTTTGTACAAAACCTTAACCTTTATGTTAATTTAACATAATCAAAATTATCAATTTTGCATTTCACAATATTCTCTCATTGTTCTTTGGTTATAAATTCCTCTCTTTTCCACAGACCTGAGAAGCAGGCTATCCTGTGTTCTCCTAATTTGCTTATAATATCACCTTTTATGTCTAAATCATGAACCCATTTTGACTTTATTTTGGTCATTGCCTAGTTTCTGCCATACTGTTTTCCAGTTTCCCCAACAATTTTTGTTAAATATCCTGGAAATTGGAGTCTTAGTATTATCAAACACAAGATTAATATTGTCATTGATTGTTACATCTTGTGAATTTAACCTATTCTACTGATCTATAATTCTATTTCTTAGCCAATATCAAGTAGTTTTGATAACCATTGCTTTATAGTAGAATTTAGGCCTGGTAAAGCTAGGGCACTTTCCTTTACATCTTTTTTTTCCATTAATTCCCTTGAAATTTTTGACCATTTTTTCTTCCAGAGAATTTTTTTTTATTTTTTTCTAGGTCAGTAAGATAGTTTTTGGGAGTTTGATTGGTATAGCACTAAATAAATAGATTAGTTTAGGGAGTATTATCATCTTTATTATGTTAGCTCAGCCTATCCTTGAACACTTAATATTCTTCTAATTGATTGAATCTAACTTTATTATATGAAAAGAGCTTTATACTTGTCTTAATCTAATTCCTGGCTTTGTCTTGTCAGCTAGATTCCCAAATATTGTATGTTGCCTACAGTTATTTTGAATGGGATTTCTCCTAAAAAACCAACATGTTAACATTACCTATTGCCTATTATTTTCTTTACTATGTTGTCCAATATTGCCCCAATATATTTTAATCTGATTTGGGCAGCACTAGGGAGTGATGTGGGACTATATGTTTGACACTTCTCCTGTAGAATTGAGAACTATCTGTGAATCTTGGATGAAGAAGAGGGCAATTTGAATTCAAAAGAGCCTGGGTTCAGAAGATTATAGATTTAAAGCTGGCAATGACCTTAGAGGCCAAGCCAAATTCTCTCTTGATGTCATCTGGCTAATAAATGCCTGAGGCAAAATTTAAGCCAGGTCAGGACTACCCTGGCTACCTGTATGACTCTGGACAAGATGCTCTATCACTCTTAGTTTCCTCAGCTGTAAAATGAAATGTTAGGTCAGATGTTCTCTTTCAGCTTGAACTCCTACCATTTAAGGATTCTTTGATTCCAAAGTCATGCCAGAGTATGGTGTTCATCAGAGTTTACTTGTGGGAAACATAACCCCGAGTAGGGAGTCCAAACTCGGTAGGGACAGCTCTCTCTGGACCCAATACTACCTTTTATTGAATCTTAGCTTTCTTTCTACAAAGAGATTGAAGTTTCTAGGAGTTGCAGGCTGTAGATGTCATAGAATTATAAAACTGAGAGGGACTTCAGGATTCTTCTGGGTCAACCCTTTCCTGAAAGTATAAATCATCTCTATGACATTCCCACAAATAATTAACCAGCTTCTACTTGAACATCTATAGTAACAGAGTGGCAGGAAAGTCTAATCAAGTAAAGAGGGAAGAGAGAAGCTTGAAAGCATGTATAAACTGAACCACTAATCTCCAGAAAGTATACCAATCTCTGGGCATATACCACAATATCTTGAGCCTCAGTTTTCTCATATTTGAAGATATCACATACTTGCAGTACCAGCCTTACAGGTTATTTTGAGAAAATTGGTGAATTGGCCATGATGAAGCAAAAGAAAAAGGCAATTTCTTATTATAATTGAAAGAAAGCTTTAACTGCAGGCCTATATATTGCCTAATATGGACATATCCCCTTGGATACCCCAAAGGCATCTCATTTTCTCCCAAACCCATTGCTTCTCCAAACTTGCCCATTTCTTTTGATAGCATTAATACCAATTCCAGCTACCCAAGTTTATCACCTTACTGTCATCCATAATACTGCCCTTAACCCTGACATCTAATCATCTGCTAAGGTCCCCCTGCCTCCAATCCTTCTCCCTCCCACTTCTACATTATGGCCAAATTGATATTTATAAAATAAAGATCTTCCCATTTCACTCCTCTACTCAAAAATCTTCAGTGACCCCTAATTGCCTCTAGATTAAAATACAAACTCCTCAGTCTATTATTCAAAGCCCTCCATAGTTGTGGCCCCACCTATCTTTCTGGTTTTATTTTATGTTACTCCTCTTCATGCATGTTCTAAGTCAGTCAAACTGGTCTTTTATATTTATTTATTTATAAATACTATATATAGATAAATATTTATTATATTTCTGTGTCATTTATATAGCTATCTACTATATACAGGAATAATATCTGTATTACAGCACATAGATACTACATATATAGTATTTCTTATACTATAAATCTCTATATAATGGTGCTAAGAGCTTTATATTATTTCATTTGATTCTCACAATACCACAGAATAGGTGCTATTATTATTCCCATTTTACAGTTGAGGAAACTGAGATAAACAGTTCAAACAGTTCATGTGTGTGTGTGTGTGTGTGTGTGTGTGTGTGTGTGTGTGTGTGTGTGTATCAGAGAAAGAACACTTATTAAATGTTTCCTATATGACAGGAACTTTGATCTGTTCTCCATAAATGACATTTAATCTTCTGCCTCCTATTCTGCATGTCTGGAATGCCCTAGCCCCTTCTCCTCCCAGAATCCTTAGCTTCCTTCAAAGCTCAGCTCAAATACTAGCTCTGTATGAGGACTTTCCTGTTCCTCTCCCCTTCAACAGCCCATGTACACAGGGATACAGGTAACAAGCCCTCGCTTCCAATAGAATTTAAACTCTTCGAGGGCAGGCATCTTGTTCATTTTTGCCTGAACCCTCAGTCCCAGGCGCAGTTGCTGGATAAATACTATGTGCTGGGTCCTTAAATTGGGCAGGGTCTCAGTACTTAGCACTTTTGGCAGGCGCGGGAAAAGGAGGGACATAAAATATGCCTTTGACTGGCACGGGAGAAGGATCTGATTTACTGGTACCCCGAACAAGGGTGCTACTGGCTGCAGACTGGAGCTTCTGGGTAAATCAAGAAACACAGGCCCCTTGTGTTCAAAACAAGCCCATAAAATTGTAATCTCTTTCCTTCTTTGCTGGTGGCTTTATAACCCCTGAGAAAAGTCTGCCGAAACCTGACAATCTTTAACTTTTGTGTTGTTTCATGTTCTAGAACACTTGAGTGAAGGGTGCCGAGGATTTGACCGTGACATGTTGGGAAACGCTAGTTAAAGAGAGACAATGGGGCAAACATAATCACATTTCAGTAACACCTTACTTCGGGAAGAAGACTTTTCCTATTTCTGGATCATTGCACATACCAATCCCCTTAGCTATAACACACCCTTTCCAACCGTTCATCAGGCTATGCTTCTACCCTGCTTCAAAATCCTGCCAAGTTATAAAAGAACAGCAGATTTGGACTTTAGAAACCATCTATTTGGGTCCCCTCATTAGAAGAACAAGACCAGGCCTAAAGAGATTAAAATAATATCTCTTTTTTTTTAGTTCTTAAGTTTAAAGTGATAGAGTTGGACTCCAAACTCAGGTTTCTTCCTGTTCCACAGTACTGTATTACTTTCTATTTAGTTAGACTGAGATTTACTGAAAATGCAGTCCATCCATACCCACTAGGCTGTTGCTGGGGGTTAGAAACAGGGCATCCTCTGTATACAGAAGGATGAAACATAATCCCTGCTTTCAAAGCCCTTCCCATCTAGCAAACTTCTGTGATATCCCAGATACCCCAAGAGACGTTGCCCCCAAAATCCCTCAAAAACACCATCATGTTTCCCACCTTTCTAAAAGCCATAATGTTTGTCTATGACCATGACTGTCTAGACATCTATACTGACTTTTATCTGTGGGCCTGCCACTTATATTCTCAGGTCGTCTGAAATTATTTTTTTATTTTTTTAATTAATTTTTATAATTATAACATTTTCTTTGACAGTACATATGCATGGTAAATTTTTTTTTACAACATTATCCCTTGTACTCCCTTCTGTTCCGAGTTTTTCCCCTCCTTCCCTCCACCTCTTCCCCTAGATGGCAGGCATTCCCATACATATTAAATATCTTATAGTATATCCTAGGTACAATATATATGTGCATTTTGTTGTTGTTGTTGTTGCAAAGGAAGGATTGTATTCAGAAGGTAAAAATAATCTGGGGAGAAAAACAAAACAAACAAACAAACAAAAAAATGCTCACAGTTTACACTCATTTCCCAGTGTTCCTTTTCTGGATGTAGCTGATTCTGTCCATCACTGATCAATTGGAATTGGATTAGCTCTTCTCTATGTTGAAGATATCCACTTCCATCAGCATACATCCTCGTACAGTATCATTGTTGAAGTGTATAATGATCTTCTGGTTCTGCTCGTTTCACTCAGCATCAGTTGATGTAAGTCTCTCCAAGCCTCTCTGTATTTCTCCTGTTAGTCATTTCTTATAGAACAATAATATTCCATAACATTCATATACCATAGTTTACCCAACCATTCTCCAATTGATGGACATCCATTCATCTTCCAGCTTCTAGCCACTATGAAAAGGGCTGCCACAAACATTTTGGCACATACAGGTCCCTTTCCCTTCTTTAGTATGAAATACATGTTTAAAAAGACATGGCATTTGGGAAATTCAAGGAGCATTATAAGAACCTGAGGACCCTTTATTCCCAGGGAGACTGAGTAGCCTAGGAGGCTGTAGTTGGATTTTATTATTTTGATTAGCCCATGGGATTATGGTACCTATATGGTGTTTAGAAATTATTTCAATATTCAATTTTGATTGGATAAATTTTACTGACGTCCTACTCTGATTTCTCACTACAATGTGATGGTGACCCTGGGATCTTGAAGGCAGAGCTCTAATGGGCTCTATGAGGTTAGAAAAATTTCAGCACAGATTCATAACTAAATCAGCCACTGGATGATAGATATTTCAACCATAACAATCTTCAAAAACCAAATTGCAGAAAGGATCTTGTCTGTGATGGCGAAAGGAGTACCTACCCCCAACAAATGGTAGCTCTAATGCCATGGGATCATAGATTTGAGCTTAGAATCACAGTCCAGTTCCCTCACTGAGGAAACAGAAGGGAAAACATGTTAAGTGACTTGCCTTAGCTTGATAGAGGTAATAAATAGGAGAGCAGAGATTTGAGCAAATACAAAATTCTCTAGTTGTCATTCAATGATTCTTATCACTTAATTCCCTCCTACATTTTCAATCTTCTTCCATTTTACTCCCCAATATATGTTACATGATCCAAGGACACTGATCTCTCCACAAAGAAGATACTTGATCTCTGGGTTCCCAGCTCTTTCTCTGGCTCAAATACTCTCCCTCCTCCATTCCAACCACTGACCTCCTTTAAGTTCCTTCCTTTAAGTCCTTCCTTTAAGTCCTTTTCATTAAGTCCATCTAAAAATCCTACCTTCTATAAGAAGCCATCTCTAACCAATCTAATGACTTCCTTCTATTAATTCTGTTCTCTTTCTACTTTGCTTCATGTATATTTATTTGTACATTGTCTCCCCAATTAAATTATAAATTTATTGAGGATGGGGATTGTCTTTTGTCTCTTTTAGTATTCCCATAGTGCCTGAAACATGGTAGGCACTTAAGAAAGGTTTATTGAGTGACTGATTAAACCCAAATTGCATTTGTTTCCACAGGTATATTAATAGTACAATATCATTGCTTATGATTATATATAATGTACAATGCAAAATGCCTGACTGATGGGGGGGGCACTGTTTGGTTCTGTCCTGAAGGACAAAGGGTTAGAAATACATGGCACCATCTGATGACAGTTAATTCAACAGGGGGTAACTTGTAAAGTGCACTTTGATCAGAAAGGATTATGGGAGTTTGATTTCATGATTCCAAAACTAAAAGCTATCAACCATTAAAAATACACAAATATTCCTCAAATTAGTCACTTGGAAGTCAGGTGAACTTATTATCTGGACCATTCTTTTGGCACTCATGTACCAAAGTAAAATAAACTTGAAAACCGGTTTACTTATTTCAATCACAGAGCCAAACTTTAATGGCCTACTAGAACAAATCCAGCTTCCTATTCTAAGGGAACAATGTACATACTTGGAGAATCTGGGTCAACAAGAAATAATATTTACAAAGCACTAAGCTATGACCTATGTAAAGCAAGTGAATTATGTTCACCACTTCACATAGGAGAGATCCTTTCCTGAAGAAGTGTGGGCTGATCAAATTTATTCTTCTCAATTCAATCCCTCATTGGCACTTTCCTATCCTATTTCCTGATCAAGATTGCAAACTTTCTAAAGACGAGATATCTTGTATATCTCTATATTTCCTTCCCCAGTTCACCCAGATCTGTGCCTCATCCTTTGAGTGATCACTCAATGTAAATTTGGTAGTAGATATTTTGTAAGAACTTGAGGAAGTCATCATTTAAGAGGATTCCAAGGAATGATCCTTTTGAAAATCAAAGAAACATTTTGGTGAATAACCAACTTTATAAAGTTCACTTCATTTATGAGCCTTTGTTTGTTGTTTAGTCATTTTTCAGTAGTGTCTGACTCTCTATGAACCCATTTGTGGTTTTCTTGACAAAGATGTGGGTTTTCTATTTCCTTCTCCAGCTCATTTTACAGATGAGAAAACTGAAGTTAACAAGACTAAGTGACTTGCCTGGGGTCCTACAGCTAATAAGTGTCTAAAGCCAGATTTGAACTCAGGAAGATGAATCTTCTTAATTCTAGGCAGAGCACACTATGTACTGTCCTACCTAGTCACCCTTAGTTTATAAGTCTATATTGCCCTGTATTTACACGATATAGTGGAAAAGGCATTGAGCTTCAAATGAGGAAAACTCCCAGCTCCATCACTTATTAGCTCTATTACTTGAGGCAAGTCACTCAATCTTAGAGAAACTGTTTTCTTATCTGTAAAACGGGGACAATCATGCTACACTAACACATAGCACTGTTATGAAGAAAGTACTTTGCAAGCTCTAAAAAATACAACACTGTATAAAAGTGGCTTATTTACAGGAGAGGAGTAAGGAACTTTTTTCTGTTGTGATTGAGAATCATCAGATCTCAGAAATAAAATGAAACAAAGGCCTTTTAATTAAAAAGCAGTAAAAAGTAATTTGTTTTGTTTTGTTTTGTTTACAGAGAGAAATAAAAATGCTTCCCTGGTTTTAAATTTTAAAATAGGAATTATACAAGTCTTTTCAAGTGTTGCGGGTGCTCTAGCCCTCCATCCTAGAACCAAGCATTCCACTGCAGGGTTTTAAGCTGCCCTGAGGATCTGAGAATATCCATTGTCGACTGCCACAGGTTGACTCTTATTAGCTGTGTTCCCACAATTGTTAAGGACGTATGACTGGCACCCAGCTCCATTACACTTGACATAAAATAATGTCTACAAAGAATTATTCACTTGGAAAGCATAGCAAGAACAAAATAAAAAAAATTTCCCAACCCAACCCCGAACATTTCAGAAGTATGATCTCCCTTACTACCTCCATCTGTGGGGGACAGTAGATCCCACTTAACTTGGGCACATAGTGTTTGTCCCACCACATTCACATCCAAAGACAACATTATTGCCAGGTGAGTACCCTGTTTGAGCTTTTGCTAGGTGAGGATCACTCCTTGCTCTATGGGGCACTGATACTAGCTAGCACCCAGTTTGGAAGACCAAGTCATCAGAACACCCTCATGGTGACCTCTCAAAATCATTGTGTCATGAAGATCTCTTAGACCTAGCCAAGAATAAATGGAAAACCCAAGGTCTGAAGACCATTTCTCTGGAAACTGTGAGCAAAAGTCACCAAAAGAAGTCGTTTTGAATGGTTCCAGAGTGAATCAGTCTCTTCAACTTATGAGCAGCCCAAACCAGTTGTAGAATGTCTACCCATATCCTTCCAAAACGTTTTGTTACACACCATCACTCCCCAGCCTCCTCCACTATTAGAGCAAGCAGGTGAGGTATAGACATACATCAGAGGGCCATTAAGTAAGAAATATAAAAAAACACAGTCAGACTTTATATAACAACTATATATTATATATATACACTTACTAGTAAAAGAGAGATGAAGAACAGAAGGGAAGTAAATTGGAGAGGGGAAAAAACATAAGAAAAAGAGGTAGATAGAAGATATAAAGAAATACTAGAGAGAGAAAACCATAGGAAAAGAACATTAAAGACATACACACACACACACAGAGAGAGAGAGAGAGAGAGAGAGAGAGAGAGAGAGAGAGAGAGAGAGAGAGAGAGAGAGAGAGAGAGAACCAGACATAAAGATTTGGACATATACACAAAGGTACATAGGCAAATAAAGGTACACACATAAAGGAGAGTAGAAGATCCAGGAATAAAGATAAAGGCCTAATGTTTACTAAATTTACTCTTTTACAAAAAATTAAGTATTATATGCTGCCTAATTATTTTTATGACAAAGATTTTCCATTCCTAGGCAAACTTTTTATAAATTTGTAGGTTCAGCAATTCTCAAAACTTTCTTTCTCTTCCTGTTTTTCAGTAGGAAAACTTTAATTTTACCTTCTAGAAAAATAGCAAGTACCACATATTATTTTATAGAGGAAAAGATGATTTAATAAAATTTCACAATGAAATGAAAATGAATAACAAGCTACGAAACAAAATACCTGAGTTCTTCCCAACTGAACTCTACCACTGACCAGGCAGGTGCCTTTGTATATAATTGGGGTCTTGGGTCTATGTAACATAAAATGTTCCATAACTAGGTCTTAGTTTCCTCACTTGCAAAATGGAGATAGCAATGCTTGCTCTGACAGACAGGGTTTTGGTGAAAATCAAACGAGATCATATATATGAAAGTATTTTGCAAACTATAAATTACTGGACAAATATAAGGAGTTCTTGTTGACCATCATTTGTGGCCTTTTAGGATTTTGATGACTTTTAGAGATATGATACATTCATTCTTATTTTTTAAAAATGGGTTTACTTCTTTGTACTTGTCCCCTGAACCAAATAAAATTAAGTTGAAAGGCAGATATGAGCAATGGATAGGAATTTCCTGTCTCTGCTCTAAAAAAGTATAATCTAAAACAATTCTCAGCTCGATATTAGTTAGCATGGCTATGTGATTGGAAGGTTCCTCCACTTATACTCTACATCATACGAATAGTTCATCCTCAATGACTCTCTATGACAGGACTAGTATAAGCAATTAGGTGACTAGTACATCAAGGACATCAGGAAAATCTGAATTCAAATGCAGCTTCAGATACTTTCAGACAGTGATCCTGGGCAAATCACTTAATCTCTGCCAGCCTCAGTTTTCCTGACTGTAAAATGTGAATAATAATAACACCTCCATCAAGGTGTTATTGTGAGAGCCTGGAACATAGTAGGCGCTTAATAAATGCATGTTTCTTTCCTTCTCTTGCTCCCTACCAGTTCTCGACCAGCATTGCAAGCAAATGCATAGAAGCCTGAGGGGGGCTTACTTTTGAACATGCATGATGGAAGGAACCCTTTCTCTATGTGGCTTTTATTCAGCACCTGGAACCAACTTTGCAAGTGGCTCTAGAGCAGAGGGAAACTTTCTGATTCTTTTGACTTTTTTTTTTGTTATAAACTCACAAAGTCATAAAAATGAACCAATCTCTATTGAGAAAGCTGCATGAGGAGCCAGATCTTAGCTGTAGGGGACTCACCAAAGAGTGAGGAAGTCTTTTTTAGTTGGCAACTAAACCAGATCTGAGTGTGCACATGTCAGCCTCAAAAGCATGCCGACAAGAAGTCAGCTGAGGCAAGGGAGCAACTCATGCTTGACAGTATTTGAAGAAAGCTTGGCAGAGAACGTTCAATGAGAGGAAAAAGTCTTGCAGTGCTATAGGTGTTAAGATGCATCCCAGCTCTACATGCCTTCCCATGTTTTTTCTCTAAGATAGAACCCCTGCTCCACAGGGACCCAGTATATATAGAAGAGAGTCTAATGGTCACATGATTATATGGCGGTCAATTCTGATGGATGTGGCTCTCTTCAACAATAAGATGATTCAAACTAGTTCCAAAAAGTTCAGTGATGAAGAGAGCCATCTACAACCAGAGAGAGGACTGTGGAAACTGAGTGAGGATCACAACATAGTGTTTTCACTCTATTATTGTTTGCTTGCATTTTGTTTTCTTTCTCATTTTTTTTCCTTCTTTATTTGTTTTTTCTTGTACAGCAAGATAACTGTATAACTATGTTATACAAATAACTTATATTGGATTTAACTTATATTTCAACATATTTAACATGCATTGGTCTACCTGCCAGCTAGGGGAGATGGTGGGGGGAAGGAGGGGAAAATTTGGAACAGAAGGTTTTGTAAGGGTCAATGTTGAAAAATGATCCATGCATATGTTTTGTAAATTAAAAACTTTAATTTTTAAAAAAAGGTCAATGTTGAAAAATTATCCATGCAAATGTTTTGAAAATAAAAAGCTTTAATAAAAAAGAAAAATTATTGGAAAAAAGAGAGAATTGTGCTATTTTAGGAGGATGTTTTTTGCAATGTCTACATTTCCTATAACCACCTTTGTAACTACAACAACTGTTTGGTTCACATTGGGAGAACATGACAGGTAGGGAGTTGTGAAGGACTGCTCTCTTCAGTGTTATCTGATCATGGAATCCTAAGGGGAATATAATCAAATGACTTGTGAGCCCCAGTCTGCTTGAGCAATTAAGGGAAGTAGTTCAGAGGGATTAGTCTGTGTCACATTGACTATAATGATGGTGTTGTCGCCTATATGGAGAGCTCCTCATTCTCTGACCACAGCATATCTCACAGACTGAGTTAAATCCTAAAAGACAACAACTTTTAACTTCCCTTACTTGTAGACATTCAGTTACTTGTTCATTCTCAAAGGAATTGCAGTTTAGGTACAGACTATCACAGGGATGGAAAATCAAGCTTTTATAATCCAAGTAATTTCTCATCTTTTCCTGGTCTCCATCCTCCTACACTCTCTACAGGATTTAATTGTCTACTACCTCCTCTTTCCTGAAATTCTCTTCTCCCTTGGCTTCTTCAGCATGTCCCTGTCTTGCTCATCCTACTCCTTTGACAGCTTGTCAGTGTCCTTTTCTGCCTTTCCTTTTCCCTCCAGTATCCTAAATACAAATGTTTCCCAAAATTCTTCATTGTTCCTATTTTCTCCTCAGTCTTCACTGTTTCTTTTGGAGATTTCACTCTCAAAACTTCAACTGTCACCTTCATAGTGGATTGATTTCCAAATATCTCCTATCCTAGAATTTCTTTCTCCCTTTCATTTCTAGGCAAGTGATTTCACCTCTATTTACTTTGGTTTCTTCATCTGTAACATGAGAATAATAATAGAATTTATCCCCCAGGGTTGTTGAGATAATAATTCTAAAGCACTTAGAACAGTGCAGTCACTGTGTAGCACACAGAGTAAGAACTATATAAATGCTAGCTATCATCATCATCATTATTATTATTATCTTTGCCTGTTAAATTTTGCCCCTTTTAAAGTTCAACTTAAATGTTACCTCTTACAATATAAACCTTTGTCCTCTTCAACATAAATGACCCATTCTTTCCTTGCTGTCCTATGACAATTCATTTGTGACATCAATATGGCATCTACCATTATGACAGGTATATAATACAGGTATTACAAGTATTTATAGACACATCTAATAATAGATTGTAAGCTCCTTAAGGGCAAGAGCTTTGTCCTATATAATGCTATACACTGCATAATATCTACTACAATACTTTGTACATAGTAGTTGCTCAATAAATATAATGAACAAATAAGCAATTAAACTTATCACCGACCTGGCAGAGCAACATATATCACTTTGAGGAAATATGTTTCAATAATATCATCACAGAAGTCTAAATTGGATATTTTAAAAAGCATCAAATCAATAGTAAATAATTCCTGAATCTAAAATTGCTTGCTATTAGTCATAATAGCTAGATGGCTTCATGGATAGAATGTTGGGCCTGCAATCGGGAAGATTTGTCTTTCTGAGTTAAAATCTTTAAAATACACTTCAAATCAAATTTTGGAGTGATAGAGCCAACCAAAGATCAGATTAAGACATTTTTTCCCAGTCTAAGAAAACTTAAGAGTAGGAGAAATGTGAGAGGTCTGTCTGGAGTCCACACATGGATAAGCGGTCAGAAAGAGATAGCAAGGGAACTTTGTTGGTAATGAATACAGCATATTCTGACTGGATACTATGTTGTCCATATGAGTTCTGAATCAGAGTTCCAGGACAGAGGAGTTAGGGATTGGTTACAAGAGTAAAGTGGCTATGGCCACAGTTCTAAGGATAAGAAAGATTTAGTGCTGGAGGCTGTTGGGGTAGCAGAGGCCCTATCTAAATAAAGAACAGAATACAGACCAGGAAAACAGTAACCATACCTCTCCAAGGATCGTAGCACATTGGAATTACCACACTTTTGTGGTATCTATCTGAATAGCCTCCCCCCCCAAAAAAAATAGCAGCAAAAAAAATGCCTGAAGCTTGGGACAGTATCTTCACACCTCAAATAAGCAGGATCCAACTTTTCAGAAAATTCAAAGTCAAAAATAAGGTGGAAAAACAAACAACAACAATAATTTTAAAAATTGACAATAAAAAGCTATAAGGGTAGCAATGAAGACCAAGAATAAACTCTGAAAAAAGGCAATGTGAAAAGTTAAAAAAAAAAAAACTTCAAATAAAAATGCTAATTGAAACTAAGCCTAAGAAAAAATTTTAGAAGAATTAAAGGAAAAGATAAGAGAGCAGGAAAAAATTTGGGGAGGGAGGATGTGTATGATACCAGACAATTATGAAAAGAGAATTAGCAGCTTGAAAAAAGAGGCACACATTCCAGAAAATAACTCCTTAAAAGACAGAATTGGTCAAATGGTAAAAGAGGCACAAAAATCCACTAAAGAGATGAACTCCTTAAGAAGAAGAATTGACCAAATGGGAAAGGAGGTATAAAATCTCACTAATGAAAATAATTCCTTAAAAATTAGTATTAAGGAAGTAGAAACTGACTCCATGAAACATCAAGAAGCAATAAAACAAAGTCAACAGAATTAACAAATAAAAGAAAATATGAACTATCTCATCAGGAAAAAAAAAAAAAGCTGGACAATAGATTGAAGAGAAACAATTTAAGAATTATTGAACTACCTGATCATGAAGGCTATGATCAAAGGAAGAGTCTATACATCATATTTCAAGATATTATGAAGGAAAATTGCCTTTCTATCTTGAAGCCAGAGGGTAAAATAGGAATTGAAAAATTCCATTGATTATCTCATGAAAGAGATCCTCAAATGGAAAGTCCCAGGAATACTGCAGCCAGATTTCACAGCTCCCAGTTCAAAGAAAAAATACTGAAAGCAGCCAAAAAGAAATAATTCAAATATTGTGGAGCTGCAATAAGGATCACACAAAATTTAGTGGTTCCCATGTTAAAGAAGAGAAAGACTTTAAATATTCTGGAGGACAAAATGAGTTAAGATTACAGTCAATAAATGTCTACTTAGAAAAATTAAATATAAGCCTTCAGGGGGAAAATTGATATGTGAAGAAACAGAGGACTTTTGAGTTTTTTCCTGATGAAAAGACCAGAGCTGAATAGAAAATTTGATTTTCAAATACAAGACTCAAGGGAAGAATAAAAGGGTCATAGGAAAGAGAAATGATAAAGGATTCAATAAAGTTAAACTCTTTCCATTCCTAAATAGGAAAATGACACTTGTAACTCCTAAATCATTATTAGCATAGTTAGAAGGTGTTTACTAGACAGAAGGCATGGGTGTAGATCTATTAAGTTCTAATGATCTCCCAAAAAAATGAGAAAAAGGAATGCACTGGGAGATGGGAGAGGTGAAATATATTTTTTCCACATAAAAGAGCTGCATAAGGAAGAACTTTTATAATAAAGGGGGAAGTTAAAAGAGGTAGAGTAGAATTATATTTGAATCTCACTCTCATTAGAATTGACTCAAAGAGGGAAGAATATATATATATACATTCATATATATATATATGTTATATATATACTTAATAGTATATAGAAATATAATTTACCTGATAGGAAATAGATGGGAAAGTAGACAAGAGAAAGTTGAAGAAAAGGGGATGATAATAAAAGAGCAAATTTAAAAAGCAATGGTTAGAACAAAAAAAAAAAAAAAAAAAAAGACTTTTGAAAAGGGACAGGATAAAAAAAAAAAGGAGAGGAAGCAAAGAAGAAAATTAGATGAAGAAAAATACATAGTGAGTATAACAGTGAATGTCAATGGGATGAACTCACTCATAAAACTGAAATAGCAAAATGGATTAGAAACCAGAATCTAACAATATGTTGTTTAGAAGAGACACACTTGAAACACAAACACACACACAAAGTTAAAATAAAGAGCTATGCTTTAGCTGAAGTTTAAAAAGGGTGGGGGGAGGGGGAAATGGTAGTAGTCATGGTCTCAGACAAAGCAAAAGCAAAATAGACCTAATTAAAAGAGATAATCAGGAAAACTATTTTATGCTAAAAGGTACCATAGACAATGAAGTAATATCAAAAATTAAAGGCCTCATTTTTCTAATATATGCTGAGTCTACAACCAAGTCAACTTCATAAAAGAGCCATGGTCAAAGTATATAAACAGGCAGTTTTCAGAAGAAGAAATCAAATGTTTCTATAGTCATGTGGGGGAAAATGCTCTAAATCACTATTGATTGAAGAAATGCAAATTAAAACTCTGAGGTATGGCCCCCACGCTTATCAGACTGACTAATATAACAAAAAAGGAAAATGACAAATGTTTGAGGGGATGTGGGAAAATTGGGACACTAATGAAATTTTGATGGAGTTGTAAATTGACCCAATCATTCTGGAAAGCAATCTAGAACTATGCCAAAGGGCTATAAAACTGTGTATACCTTTGGCCCAGGAATACCACTACTAAGTTTATATCCCAAAGAAATTTTAAAAATTTTTAAAGAAAAAAAAAGGGTACTTTCCCTATCTTTATGTACAAAAATATTTGTAGCATCTCTTTTTGTGGTGACAAAGAATTGGAAATCGAGGGGATACTATCAATTGGAACATGGTTAAACAAACAATGGTATATGATTGTGATGAGATACTATTGTGCCATAAGAAATAATGAGCACCATGCTTCTAGAAAAACTCAGAAAGACTTACATGAACTGATACAAAATTAAGTAAGCAGAACCAGGAATACATTGTTCACAGTAACAGTAAAATTGTACAATGATCACTTGGGAATAATCTCACTGTTCTCAGCAATCCAAAGATCTAAGATAATTCTTTTTTAATTCTTTTTATTTATTTACTTATTTATTTATTTTTAAAGCTTTTTTATTTTCAAAACATATGCATGAATCATTTTTCAACATTGACCCTAGCATAGCCTTGTATTTCAGATTTTTCCCTCCTTCCCCCCACCTCCTCCCCTAGATGGCAAGCAATCCAATATATGTTATACATGTTAAAATATATGTTAAATCCAATATGTATAAACATATTTATACAATTCTCATGCTACACACACAAAAAAATCAGATCAAAGAGGAAAGAAAATGAGTAAGAAAACAAAATGCCAGTGAACAACAACAAAAAGAGTGAGAATGTTAAGTTGTGACCCACATTCAGTTCCCACAATCCTCTCTCTGGGTGGGGATGGCTCTCTTCATCACAAGATCATTGGAACTGGCCTCAATCATCTCATTGTTGGAAAGAGTCGTGTTCATCATAATTGATCATCATTTAATATTGATGTTGCTACTTAGAATGATGTCCTGGTTCTGCTCATTTCACTTAGCACCAGTTCATTTCACTTAGCTCAGTTCACTTAGCATCAGACTTAGCATAAATCTCTCCAGGCATCTCTAAAATTATCCTGCTGGTCGTTTCTTATAGAACAATAATATTCCATCATATTCCTATACCACAAAGTATTCTACCATTCTTTAATTGATTCAGTTTCCAGTTTATTGTCTCTACAAAGAGGGCTGCCACAAACATTCTTGCACATACAGGTCCCTTTCCCTTCTTTAAAATCTCTTTGGGATAAGCCCAGTAGTAGCACTGTTGGATCATAGGGTAAGCACAGTTTGATAATTTTTGAGCACAGTTCCAAATTGCTCTCCAGAATGGCTGGATCCTTTCACAACTCCACCAACAATGTATCAGTGTCCCAGTTTTCCCACATCCCCTCCAACATTCATCATTAGATCTAAGATAATTCTGAAGAAGTTATGATGAAGAATGTTTTCCACCTCCAGAAAAAAACTGATTGAATCTAAATGCAAATGGTTTTTCTTGTTTTTTTTGTCTGTATTTTCTATCATAATATGACTAATATGCAAATATGTTTTGCATGACTGCTCATATATAATTAATATCAAAATGCTTGCCTTCTCAAGAGAGGGGTGGAAGTGAGAATTTGGAACTCAAAATTGTATAGATCAAAGCATAGTATTTTCACCTTTTTTTATTTTTTGGTAATTATTTGTTTGCTTGGGGTTTTTTCTTCCTTTTTTCCCCTTTTGATCTGATTTTGTGTGTGTGTGCAGCATGACAAATATGGAAATATGTTTAGAAGAATTGCACATGTTTAACCCATATCAGATTGATTGCTGTTTAGGGGAGAAAAAATTGGAACACAAGCTTTTGCAAAGGTAAGTTTTGAAAACTATCTTTGTGTGTACTTGGAAAAATAAAATATTATTATTAAGAAAAAAAAATGGCAAAACTTATATGAACTGGTACAAAGTGAAGTAAGGAAAATTGGGAGATTATTGTATATAGAATTATTATAGTGGTTTGTTCTTTGTTCTCAAAGAGGTTTATGATATGCAAATTAATTGAATTTGAGTGAAGGAAGGCCATGCAAGGTTATCAGCCTCACTTCTTCCTCCAGAGACATTTGAGTCCAGTGACAAGGTGCAAATTGAGATGACTGGAGGTGATCCTGGTTGCAGGATATATATATATATCTTGTGTTGTATGTATGTCTGGGGAAGACCCTCAGGGTTTCTGGCCAAAATAGAAATAATTGCCATATACATTCACTCTGAGCCAATCAAGGCCCAAACTTCCATGTCATGGCTTCACTTCCCTAATGTCATGGTTTTTTGAAAATAAAGGACAAACAACAACTTCTATGAAAAATAGTAGGAGCTGCCCCACTGGGAACTCAACTGGAACTAGCCAGTTGGGAAATACAACCATTTTTCCCCTCCTTTCATTTTCCTCTCCTTTTCTTTTCCTTGTCTTCTCTCCTGTTTTTTATTTTCTGTATTCTTTCCCTTCCCTTCCCCCTATCCACATAGGATATATCATATGCTTAGCTGCTGGTGCTCTGCCTAATGGAATGTAAATTTTGATCCCTGAAACCTCCCAAGATATCTTGAAGTTTATGGGTTAGATTTCTTCTAAAGGACCTTGCCTTGAATCCAAATGGCTCTGGCTCTCATTAATTGTGCACAGGAACACCACCTGGGAAAGGCTTGGCTACTATGATCAATACAATGATCCAATAGAATTCCAAAGAACTCATGATGAAAAAAGAAAGAGCTGATTGAATACAAATTGAAGCATCATTTTCTTGCTTTATTTTTCCTGCTTTAAAAAAAAATTCAGCTAATGGGAATTTGTTTTGCATGATTTCACACATATAATTGATATCACATTGCTTGCCTTCTCAGTGGGTGAGGGAGAGGGTGAGAAGGAAAAAGAAATTTGGAATTTAAAAAAAATGCTTCTTTTTCCTTAAAATAACTTAGAACCTGCTATATTATGACTTCTCATCTATCATAGGTCTGACTTCTTCTAGCTAAAGAGTGCAAATGTAAACCCTCTTCTACATTCTACAGAATATAATCCCTTATTCTAAATAACAGTTCAAATATTGGAAGAGAGACATTCTATTCCCCTTAAGTCTTCTAGCACTCTTGAGTAGCATGGTTTGTGTTGGTTTTGCTCTCCCTCCTCCCCACCCATGATCTACATTATTTTGATAACCTTCCATGGATACTGTTTAGCTTGTAGATATTTACCCTAAAATATGGTATTGGGACACAGTATTATATATCTGATCTGAACAGAACAGAGTGCAAGATTCTAATTTGTCTTGATTGGATTTATATTTATTTAGGCTCAGTTTGTGACATCCCAAAACA
The DNA here is from genome assembly GCF_048593235.1 of Sminthopsis crassicaudata. NCBI lineage: Eukaryota > Metazoa > Chordata > Mammalia > Dasyuromorphia > Dasyuridae > Sminthopsis > Sminthopsis crassicaudata. The sequence continues at coordinate 16,692,507 of NC_133622.1, read as the reverse complement.
ATTAAAATAGTAAAATCAAAGGTCACTGATCACAGATCACCATACTAGATATAATATGCTGGAAAAGTTTGAAATATTGCAAGAATGACCAAACTGTGACAGAGATACAATGCGAGCACATGTTATTGGAAAAATGGCACCGACAGACTTGCTCAACATAGGATTGCCACAAACCTTCAGTTTGTTGGTAATAATAAATAATATCTGCAAAGCACAATAAAAGGAGGAATGCCTGTAATACATTAATCACTGTAGTCCAAGGTCACATTAGCCTTTTTGACTCACATGTCAAACAACTTAATCATATTGCATTTGCAGTTCACTAGAGTCCCTAGATTTTTCCCACAGCAAATGCTTTCTAGCCACATCTTTGCCATCTTATATTTATTCAGCTGGTTTTCTGAACCCAAGAGAAAAACTTTACATTTATCCCTGGGTGATTTCAAGTTGTTTGCCTTAAAATGCCATTGCCTCTTTGCATCCTGATTCTGTTTCTGAGGATATGAAATATCTCTCCCAACTTTGTACCATCTGAATGAATTCTTTTCCCATAAACCTCCTGGTAAATGTTTAACAATTGGCTCTCTAAGAAGAAGAAGAAAATGTACCTAAGACATGCTTTTAAATCTAATTGGCATTATTAGCATTTTTCTCCCTCCCTTTTTTAAAGTCTAGACAATCAACAAAACAATAAATCAAGACTTTCTGCTTGCCAAGGTGTAAATACACACTGAAAACTTTACAAGCTAACTAGAGCTCAGTGCAAAACCTGGGACCTGACTGGCAATGATGTGGGATCAGCCCGGCCCATTTTCAGAGCCTGCTAGCTCTAGCCTCAGATTCCTTGGCCTAGAAATGAAATGTACTCTGTCATAGCAAAGACTTGAAAAAGCTAACTGAACAGATTATGGAATAGCAATGTAATGGAATATGATTATCCCAAAAGAAATGATAAGTACAAATAATTCAGAGAAAGTTGAGAAGACTCATAATAACTTATGCAAAACAAAGTATATGGAACCAGGAAAACAGCTTATACACTAAACACTAATGATATAGGGAGAAATTACATTGAAAGACTTCAAAATTCCAATCAAGGAAGTGACCAAACATTAATTATTTTAGAAGACTAATGGTAAAGCCTCGAACTTCTTGGCAGAGAGGTCATGAGCTAGAGGGATGGAATGATGCATATGTTATCAGACAATCCTAGTGTGTTGCATCTACAATCCTAGTGTAATTGCATTTTTTTTTTGTTACAAGATAAAATTATATGGGGAGGGAATTTGGAAGGTCATTGAAAAGTAACAGCAATGTAAGCAAAACAAAACCAAAAATATATATATATGCATATATATGTGCATATATTCCTATCTTAGGAAATAGTAAGCTTGAAAAATAGTGTGTATGAATAAATAAATAATTATATTTTATATTTGTATAACACTTAAGGCTTTTTAAAACCCTTTGACATGAATTATCTTTGATTTGGTAAGAATAAGATGAGTGGAAAAACATGGGAAGGGCATTTCACTTAGGAGCAATGGTCTCAGTCAAGAATGCAAAAACTACAAGGATGCAATGTTTATAGATGCTATTTTTAGTATGTCACATTAATAAAATCTTTGCTAAGAGCTAATTTTGTCTACTGGATGATTGTTAATGAGAAATAACCTAGTGGGATTTATGACTTAATAGTAAGAACAGCAATCCATAAGGTATCCTAGAAGGTGTGACAATACTAGCCATTCCAATGACCCAACCCATATGTAAAGAATCAAACAATTTAAGAGCTGGAGTTTACCTCCCTTTGAGATCATAGGATTTAGAGTTGAAAAGAAGCTTACAGATCATTTATTCTAATCCTTTATTTTATAGATGAGCCTGAGGCTCAGGAGATTTCAATGACTCACTCAGTATAATACAATGAAAAGGGAGCCTAGAATTGGCCAATGTGATTCTTCCCTATGAACATAAATAATGTACTCAGATGATGTAATTCTCAGGTAAACTTTGAAGCATATGAAAACATTTAGTCATTGGTTCAAGTCCAATATATATGTGGCAAGGAGGAGTCTTTTTGATTGGTTATGGAACTTAAACTAAGTTGCTGTAAAAAAAATTACCAAATAATGAAAGCAAAGGGGTCCTTCTCACTTTTGATACCCACCACTATCACTACCCCTTTGTTTTGGGAAGGAAACCCTAGCAGACTCTGAATAAATAGCACTCATTCCTATTAAAAACATTAGAGAGCATAAGAATAAATGCTGTTTTTCTTAAAATGATAATCAGTATCTATCTAAAACCATAAGCAAGCATTACATATAATGGGAATAAGTTAGAAGCCTTTCCAAAAAAATCAGGACTGAAACAAGGATAATCATTATCACAACTATTATTCAATATAGTACTAGAATTGTTAGCTTTATCAATGAGAAGAAAAAGAAATTGAAAAAATTAGAGCAGGCAATGAAGAAATAAAACTATCACTCTTTGCAGCTGATATCATGGTATATTTAGAGAATCAATTTTAAAAACTACTTAAACAATTAACAACTTTAGCAAACTTGCAAGATAGAAAACAAACCACATAAATCATCAGCATTTCTACATATTAAGCAACAAAGCCCAGCATCAAGAGATAGAGAAATTCCATTTAAAATAATGGTAGACAACATAAAAGATTTGCAAGTCTATTTGTCAAGACAAACCCAGAAACTATATGAACACAATTACAGAATGCTTTTCACACAAATAAAGTCATATCTAAATAATTGAAAAAATATCCATTGCCGAGCAAATATAATAAAATAATATGATAAAAATGACAATTCTACCTAAATATTTATCCATTCTGTGTCACACCAAACTGCCAAAAAATTAGTCAAAGAACTAGAAAAATAATAACAAAATTCATCTAGAAGAACAAAAGGTCAAGAATATTTTTTTAACTGTTCCTCTCCACAGAAATCTTTAGTAAAAGGCGAAAGATTTATGCAATCTGAAGAGAAACCAGAGTATAAGGTCAAGAATATTAATAAAATTAAAGGGGGAATGCAAAGGAAGGTGACTTAGCCTAAACCAAGATGTAAAATTATATTATAAAATGATAGTAATCAAAACTAATTGGTACTGGCTAAGAAATAGAGAGGTGGATCTGTGAAATAGGTTAGGTTCACAAGATATAGTAGCCAGTGACTACAGCAATCTAATGTTTGATAAATACAAAAACTCCAACTTTTGGGATAAGAACTCACTATTTGGCAAAAATTGCTGGGGAAATTGTAGAGCAGTTTGGCAGAAATTGGATATTGATGAACATTTCACACCCTATATGAGGGTAAGCTCAAAATGAATACATGATTTAGACATAAAAAGTAATATCATAAGCAAATTAGAAAAGCAAGGAACAGTTTCTGTCAGATCTATGGAGAAGGGAAGAATTTATGACCAAACAGTAGAAAGAGAATATTACAAAAGGCAAGACAAATAACTTTGATTACATTAATTTAAATAATTTTTGCACAAGCAAAGCCAATGCAACCAAGATTAGAAGGGAAACAGAAAGCTGGGAAACAATTTTTAGTCAGTGTTTCTGATAAAGGCTTCATTTCTTTTTTTTTAATATAGCTTTTTATTGACAAAATATACATATAAATGGATAATTTTTCAACAATGACCCTTGCAAAACCTTGTGTTTCAAATTTTCCCCAACTTCCCCTACCTCCACTCCTAGATGGCAAGTAATGCAATATATAGTAAACATGTTAAAATATATGTTAAATCCAATATATATGTATATAAGTACATATTTATACAGTTATCTTGCTGCACAAGAAAAATTAGATCAAAAAGGAAAAAAATGAGAAAGAAAACAGAATGCAAGCAAACAACAACAAAAAGAGTGAAAATGTTATGCTGTGAATCACACTCATTTCCCATAGTTCTCTCTCTGGGTATAGATGGCTCTCTATCATCACAAGATCACTGGAAATGGCCTGCATCATCTCATTGTTGAAAAGAGCCACTTCCATCAGAATTGATCATCATATAGTCTTGTTGTTGACTCTTATTTTTGCTCATTTCACTTAGCATCAGTTCATGTAAGTCTCTCTAGGCCTCTCTGAAATTATCCTCCTGATCATTTCTTTTTTTTAAAAATAGTTTTTATTTACCAGATATATGAATGGGTAATTTTACAACATTGACAACTGTCAAACTCCCCATTCCAATCTTTCCCTTCCTTCAACCTCCAGATGGCAGGTTGACCAATACATGTCAAATATTAAAGGCTTCATTTCTAAAAATAAAGAGAATTGATTCAAATGTATAAGAATACATGTCACCCAAATGATAAATGGCTAAAGGATATGAACAGGCAGTTTTTAGATGAAGAAATTAAAGCTCTCTGTAGTCATATAAAAATGCTCTTAAAAACTATTAGAGAAATGCAAAACAAAACTACTCTGAGGTACTACCTCATATCTATCAGATGGATTATGACAGAAAAGGGAAATGTTAAGTTAAGGATACTGGAAAATTGGAACACCAATGTCTTGTTGGTGAAGTTACAAACTGATCCATCCATTCTGGAGAACAATTTGGAACTTTGCCCAAAGGATTATAAAACTGTACATACCCTCTGACCTAGAAATACCTCTATTAGGTCTGTGTCACAAAAAAAGATTGTTAAAAAAAAAAAATGGAAAAGAATCCACATGTACAAAAATGTTTATAGCAGCTCTTTTTGTGGTAGTAAAGAATTGCAAATCGAGGGGCCAAGCCATTGAGAAATGGATGAATTCTTATACTTATGGTATATGAATGGAATGGAATACTATTGTTCTATAAGAAATGATGAGCAGACAGATTTCAGAAAAAATCTGGAAAGATTTATATGAACTTCATGCTGAGTGAAGCAAGCACAACCAGAAGATTGTACACAGTAACAGCAACACTATGCAGATGACCAACGTTGATAGACTTAGCAATACAATGATCTAAGACAATTCTAAAAGACTCCTGATGGAAAATGCTATATCCATCCAGAGAAAGATTGGGGATTCGATTCCTTCCTTTCTTGTTTAGGATTTAATGAATACAGGTTGCTCAAATGTATGATAAGGGGGAGGACAACCGTTCATTGTTAGTAGTGGTTAGTTCTACAGAGGAAACTTTCTTGTTTGGATGCGAAGGCCTCTCAGATAATAAAAATCATTAAGATAATGGCTGTTAGGGAAATAAAGGACCCTCACGAGATTCAGATTGAAGCATACTATTTTCATTTTTTGTTGCTATTTTCTTGTGCTTTTCCCTTTTGTTCTGATTCTTCTTTCACAACATGACTAATGTGAAAATGTTTAATAATACTGTACATGTATAACCTATATTAGAGTGTCAAAAATTAATGAATAAGAAAAAATAAAATTTTTAATTCCATTAGCCAGCAACTTCATGAGATAGAAATGGCAGGCAAGGTCAACACTAGTTTGGAATGCAAATCCACGCATAAAATCTTCTAGAAGAGGATGTTAGGAGACTAAAAGTAGTGTCTCATTTTGTATTAAGGAAAAGCAATGAATAGGAAAGCTAGATATGAAACTCAACAAGTAGCACAATTCCAAGAATATATATCAGCCTGGCAGGAGAATAAAAAAGAGATGATGGAGTGGATTTGTCATTCTTTCTTTTTTGATGTGCTATTTCCATGGGACTTGTGGTTATTACAAGGAACAGATTGCCAGAGGTAGAAATGTGGCTCACGACGACAAAGTTGAGAAGACTGGTTGCTTGTACATGGCGGAAATCCATACTGGAAATGACACAATCTTGAGAGCATGAAGGGATTATCTTGCAACATATAGGCGGGAAGGGAAAAAACAAACAGACAAACAATGTCTCCTGAGACGGGAAGGAGAGAATCATATGTCAACATTCCTTCACAGCAATGGATTAGCAATAAAGTCCTGCAAGCTCATTAGCCAGAGTTAAGGTCTGCTTGCAAGATGGAAATTATTGCAGTCTTGGATAAACATGTCCTTCATCCTGAATAAGCATTTGTGCCAGGAGGATACAGTCAACATGTCAGTAAGAGGAGGGATTCTTATGTAGATGATAGTTTCTGTTTAGTCTTGCTAAAGTTGCATGGGCATCTCTACCAACTGTATTAATTTGCATTTAAAAATATGCATTCATTGTTTTGTATGTGTCAGAATGGATGGCAAAAATCCACAAAACTGATCATCCAGTTGTTAACTATTTGAAGCAAAAGTTCAACAATACTTCTCCCAGAAGGAGAGTTTGTCTCCTTGATAAACTTTTGTTTTGGTTTTTCCACACAGGACAGCAAGTGCCTCAGTAGAGTCCCATGGAACACTTTCACTCCCTGTATTCCTCCTCCACTCCACTCCTCTCTCCAAGATTCTAGATCTAATTGTGTTACTTCCAGAACTGGCTCAATTAGAAATTCATAGATTTTTCCTTGTGAATTTGAAAACTAAATTCACTATGTTACAGTTTCCTACATAAAAAATGGAATTTTAAATTATTTCTGGAGTCTGTCAAAAATCTTACCCACCAAAAAAAAAAAAAAAAAAAAAAGAAGAAGGAAAAAAAAAATCTTATACACCTCTCCCACTCCAGTTCTCACATGAAAATACTGTTTTGTTCGGAGCAGCTAGGTGGCTCAGTGGATAGAGCACCAGCCCTCAAGTTAGGAGGATCTGAGTTCAAATGTGACCTCAGACATTTAGTACTTCCTAGCTGTGTGACTCTGGGCAAGTCACTTAACCCTAATTGTCTCAGGGGGAAGAAAGAAAATACTATTTTATATTTAATGAGTATAATAATAATAGATTATTGTGTTTAAAGGTTCACACTCTCATTGATGAGAAATCTAAAGCAATAGAGATCAACCATTTTCTCCCCTACTCCACATCTCAAAATTTCTTTTCACATTTCCCTATTCTTTTTTCCTTTTTTCTCCTCATATCTCTTCTTAGGAGCCAAACTTAATCATTAGAATTTCACATTAATCTTAGTTCATATCATTCTTCTTTAAACAGTCTACATTCTAGGCCAACCAATCTGCTAACTGTTCAATATCTGGCATTCCCTCTCTCACCCCTATTGCTCGTTAATCTCCTTATGTTTGGGACACATTTCCTTCTTCCCTCTATCTCACAGACTCTAAGTTCTTTCAAACCACAGATAAGGTGTCCTTTCTCAAACCAAACCATTCCTGATTCTCAAAACCAGTAGATTCTCCCCCTCTTAAACTTACTTTGTTTCAATTTGTGTATCTGTGTGTGTGTGTGTGTCTGTGTCTGTGACAGTGTGTATAGAAGCAAATAAATACAATATCTATAATACTGGAGTATCACCGATACAGTATCTATATCTATGATAGTATAGATATATAAATTACTTGTGTGTGTAAGCAAATAAACACAATATCTATAGTACTACAGTATCATAGATGTAGTATTTATACCAATATGTTATTTACATATCTATGCTATCATAGTTACTATATTGTACTATATAGAGTACTAAAAAGTATTTAGATATAGATATATACATATACGATATTTGTTATATCCTCCCAGTAGAATGTAAGCTCCTTGAGGGCAAGGACTATTTCATTTTTATCTTAGTAAATGTTCAATTGATTGACCTGAATTCAATTAGACTTCAATTCACCTTATCTTTCTCATAGATCCAGCCCCCAAAGTTACAGGATCAGCAATTTCAAGCAGGCGGGGATGTTAGAGGATATCTAATCATTTTCTACATGAGAAAACAGCTCCAGAGAATTAAGAGATTTGAGAAAGATCATGTAGAGAATAAATAAAGGAATTTGAATCCAGTTCCTTGGCATCTACATACAATGGCACTCCCCCAATGTACCATCTTATTTGGGAAGCCACTTATCAAAATGTTCTCAACCTATTATCCTAGAAAAAAGGCTTTCTTAAATACCTTGCCCTGGGTCATCTGAAAACTGCTGTAGTTTAGATAATTACTTTTTAATTTCTGAGAAGTCATTTTTCTTGGGGGGCAAGTGATGGTGACTTGGCTTATTTGAATATATATCAAAATGGTTCCACTCTATTACCATTGTAACCAAAGATCTACAAAACTTCTAAAAGAGAATTATTCTTTTGAGTTGCTCAGTTGGGGAACTGCTATTTTGAAATTATAGAGCCTCAAAACTGATAGAGACCCACAAACCTTTCTAAATAAAGAAAATTTTGTCGTTTTGTTGGCCATCTTGTCTACAGTTAATTATTGTGAGAATTAGTTTATGTATACAGTGTATCTTTCTCCTTACTCCTCTCCCCCCTAATTCCACTATGCTTCTCAACTCTACCTCTCCTACTTGTAGCTAATTAACCCTTTCGGGGTGCTGAGTCCCTTTAGGATTTAATCTGCCACTAATGGTGTGTCCCAACCTCATGGGGTGCTCCCTTTCTACTGGGTAATTTTAAGTTCCACTGAGGAACTTGTCTTTCATATGCTCTTCACATGAATTCTTCATGTGACTAAATCTCAACTTTTGGTGCCTACCATCATCTGCTCTACATCATTTGGGATTACTATTTACAAGCCACTAAAGATGTTAATAAGTGAGTTAATAGATATCCAGATACATGAGAAAAAAGGTCAAAACTATGTACATTCAGAAAAAGAATTCCAGTGTTTTAGTGAAGGCCCTTAATTACTGAAAGGATGAAAAAAATTCAATTTCCTCCTCACCAATGGTGCTGTTTTGATGGTTTTAATTTCTTTAGATTCAGTTCAATTCCAAAGACAAATCCGTTTCTTCACTTGATCAATTCTTGGATTCTGTGAAGTTCCTTGTTTCAACCCTAGGGCACTCTGCTTTCATTGATTCCTACTTTCCCAAATCACCCAAAAGCTAAGACTTCATTTTTATTTAAAGAGACTAAAATTGACTGTTACTTTTGGCTGGACAATGGCCAAGATTGGTGTTCCATTCTGTTTCAAAGAGATCCTACCTGGATATGTACAAGATCTGCAAATGCGTACACAGATATACTATTTATATTTATATACGTACATAAATCAATTACGTATAACATGGCTCAACAAAATATCTAGAAACAAAATCTCATGGAGAATAGACCTCAGAAGTGCCCTAATATATCCTATTCCTAAAGGTCAAGTAGGTGCTTAACAAATGTTTATTGATTTTAAGTTTTAAGACTGACAGCATCAGACAATCTGAGAAGTTTTCCCATATAACCCAGCTTTGGGAACTTATTCAAAAGGCACTGGGCAATGGAAAGGGGAAGGTGTCTGAGTCCATCATTTTACTCCTGATATTACCTAAGCTCTGAGGCGATTTTGAACCTGACCTGAGGACAAATTACCCAGAATACTTTGACCTTGCCCTTGATAAAGACATCTGAGTAAGAAGGGCAAAAGATAGGAAGAACAAATAGATGGAGATGTCAAGAAATTCTGACCGTGAAGGACAAATGTAGAACTGACTGAAGCTGAAGCTAGGGGAACAATCTAAGCTCATCGAACTATGAGTCAATCAATAATTTTTTTCCTAAATGCCTACCCTGTGCCAAACACTGGAAATACAAAGAAAGCTCCCTACTCTCAAGGAGCTTGTAATCAAATGGGGAAGAGACCTTATTAATGACAGGGGTGAGCTCTGGAGGCCCTTAGCACAGAATTCTGCATCTAAGATACAGGAATGGAGCCATTGGTGAGCCCATCCTGTACTTTCCTAGGGGATAGGGTTAGAAGTAGCAGAAACTGAGATTCACTTAACTATTATCCAACCCATTTATTCCTTTATTTTACCCATTCCCTAATAAAAAGCTAAATGGAAAATAAGCCAGCTATGATGAGGAAGCTAGTCACACTGCTCCTCTTGCAGTAGCTGAAACATCGACTTTTTTTAAATGGCTGACTTTGCACATGATATTTTTAAGTGTGTTCTCTCTGCCAAGAGCCAGGAGATATGTCTCTGCACGGATCAGAGTTCAGATGCTAACTGCCATTTAACACAGACATTTCATTTATATGACATATTTTCATTAACCCGACCCAGGATGAGGAAGTTCCTTCTCTCAATTCAGATCAGCACCTGCTCTGTAACTTGTATTTATGAATGTTTAATATAGTGCCAAGAACTTACATTTTCACAAAACCAGGTAACACATCTAGAAAAGTGGTGGTTAGGGAGGTGTGTTTTTGATTTGGAAAAGCCTTGGGGATGCTGAATGGAACCTTAAAGAGAATACAATGACAATGACAATGCTTTTTGGTAGCAATGGAAAGTAGCTGGAAAGGGAAAGAGAGTAGAATATGTGCCTGGTAAGAAGTTAAGGATGTTGGCCATTATCAGCTAGATAGGTCATATGAAACTCTTACCAAAATCATAACCACCTATTTGGCGTCTGAAAGCGTTCCATGGGGGCACTAAGAGGATAAGTGAGAGTAAATTGGAGCAAAGACAGGATTTGAACTCAGGTCCCATAATCCAATAAATCCAATTAACATTTCTTAAGCACCTACTGGGGTCCTCTCCAATTGTCCTGATCTATGTCTTGCCATTAAACTCGGATGACTCTGGAGGAAAGAGTGAGACTGATGGCTTTGCACACCCCTGCCTCACTTAAATCCAATTCACTTGTCAGTCAAGACTTCACTTTCTTAATCTCATTGGTCTTTCTAGGAGAATCAAGGACAAACAACAATTAAGTACCTACAATGTGCAGGGCACTGTACTAAGCAATGGGAGTACAATGAATAAAAAGACAGTTCTTGCCCTCCCGGATCTTACAATCTAAAGGAGACAATGCACAAAAGAAGGCAGGACTTGGGTTGATTTGCCCATCTGCTAATGCAGCCAGAAACGCCACATTGACTGTTTTTTGATCCAGCATTTATTGTCATCTTTCAGTTAGCAAATGCAATCATGTTCTTTTTAACCAGTTAATTTTTTTTTTTTTTGTATCTGCAGCTCTCACTGATGTAAAACAAATGATTTTATTTTTTTAAGTTAAAAAAAAAAAAGGCAGGAGAAAAAAATCTTTAAATTAAATTAAAAAAAAAAAAAAAGGCAGGAAAGCATCAGGAGAGGAGCACAGGAGACCAGAAAGCACCTGATACAGGGGCACTGTTCTGTGGGCTTGTAACTAGACAGAGCAGCAGATGCAGAAAGGCATGAGCTGAGCCCAGTTTCTGCTCTCTCTAAAGAAAGGCATTAGGTGAAGCTTGGTACTTCATCCTCCAGGCCTCCAAAGGGGAAAGGAGGCTGGGGTTATCTATAGTGACATGCTGCTTCTTACAGAACATCTCACAACATCTCTTAGAATTCAGCACCCATCACTCTTCTATGAATCTCAGTGCAGTGAACAGAGTACAATCATAGGATCAGAGAGACAGAGTTCCAAGAGATCTCAGAGGCTCCCTAATTCTACCTTTTTATTTTAATTTTGAAAGGAAGCTCGCATGGGATTCCAACCTAGGCCATCTGACACCTTTTCAGCCCCTTTTCCATGTGTCTCCATCAGAACACAGGCATGGGAAAAACAACTCTGGAGCTAATCATTAGGAAGACTGAGCTGTCTTATTCCCTGAAACCAAAAGTTCCTAACAATGACTTCCTGCTTTTGCTCTCAGCTTACTCCCAAGTCTTGTACTGAGGGATGGGCATAGGGTGCTCTATATTGCAAGGGTGGAACTCCTAGCTACACTCATGTACCATAGACATGGTTTCCAATATGGCTCTTCCTTTGGGTCTCAGCTCAAATTCTTTCCAGAAGCCATTTGTTAGTTCTCCTCCCAATGATCCCATTCTTATTCAGTACATAAAATATTTTTCTTATCTACAGACCTGTTGGGTCCTCTTCCACAGAAGTAAATCCTTTGAAGGCAGGGATTGCTTTACTTTTGCATTTCCATTCCCACCAGGTAATACAATAGAATGTTTAACAAAGATTTGTCTATTGATTTATTGAGTCTGTTTACATGCCATTACATCAGGAGGATCAATGGAATTAGACTCACGTGGGGCCTAGCCCACAGAACTATACATAAGAATCCCTGCTGCTTCTTGGTAAGGTTGGTTAGAAAATATTATAAATATTATATTCCATTGTGTTTTTACTTATTTTGTTAAATATTTCCACATTACATGGTAATCTGGTTTAGCAACCAAAATTTAGCGACTGGGACTGCCAAGATCATTGCCCTTGAGCCCACTAGGGTGTGTATCTTTAGGTAAACCCAACCAGCCTAGTGCAAATAGCCCAAACCTACCTCAGGTTGGGAGAGGAAAAAGCCTGGCATCTTAGCAAGAAATTCGGAACTTCACTGACTAATTGAGGTAAAATTCCAACGCCTCCACAGGAATTCCTCGCAAGCACTCCATCCTACCCTTAAAAAATCGAAAGGAGTTTATCAGTCACCAGAGCGTAAGGTTCACTTCCTCTGCCAAACCAAGTTACTGAATCATAGAAAATACAGACACCAAAGACCTATGATGTCATTCACAGGAATGTTCTCATTCATCCTCCTTTTATATCCTTTTTCTGCTCCTGTGGCAAAGTGCCCCGGCCCCAGGCCTGGTTTTAAATGTAAGCCAGCTTTATAACCCAAGAGTTCTTCATGTTTCCCATGGAGCTTTGGAGCAGTGGTGTGCCAGGACAGAGCTACAAACAGAAATTCTGGTACATGGGTCAAAATATGTATCTAGGCCCTCAAAACAACTTCATAATTCATGATGGAAAAATCATAAAAGTATGATGGAAGCAAATTCAAATGAACAGAAGAAACTAGTTACTTCAATAGAAGGGATAATTACTACTACTGCTACAGCTGAGAGGATACATTTGTTAATTTTTTGCATTAACTAAATTTTGGTGCCCTGGAGCAAAGACCTGACTGCCCAACCTAGTTTTAATTCTGGGGATTCTATTGCTAAGGACTTTGGCAATAGGTAATTCCTATGATATTCAAGTTTCTCATTTGTGAAATAGCTTATAATTAATTTTAATTACTTGGCTGAAATCCAACTCTGGACTATTCTTACTTTAACCTCACTCACTTCTACTCCTACCTGATAATAGCTAACATTTATATAGTGCTAACTATGTGTAAGGCCCTATGCTAAGCACTTTACAATTATTATTACATTTAGTTTTCACAGTAGTCCTGAGAGGTAGGTGTTATTATCCATTTTACTGATGAGGAAATACAAGTTAAGTGACTTGCCCAGGATCCCACAGATAATGTCTCAGTCTGAATTTGAACTCAGACCATTCTGACTCCAGAATGAGTGTTCTGTCTATCAACCATCTAGCTGATGTCAAAGACCCCAAGTTACTTTTTGCTGAACCTTCTCTTCTCTCTATATTTTTTTTACTTTGTGAACTCAGCAGCTCCTATGTGTTTAATTATCATCTCTATATCAATTGTTCATTCTTTATTTTTGAGGAGGACAGATGACATTATGGATGATGTTTCATATGAATTGGACTTAAATATGGCAGAGAAGCATAAAGCCATTGAACTGGCTCTCTCTTCTAGTTGTCAAAGTCCAATGGCAGGACAAAAATCAAGATGACTGGTGATGGCCCCTGACGCAGTGGATGATCTTGGCGTCTTCCATATCCAATCAAGCTCTAAGATTTCCACAGCACCTGCTTTACCTGCCTCTGTGGCAATTGGAATAAATTGTTTTCAATCTCTTGTTCTGATGGAGGAAGTCTTCACATGCTTGGTATAGATATCCCCCCCTGGACACAACTGAACATTAACAATAAAAACAAAAATCTCTCTATACATGTCTCCTAAAGCCATACCTCCATAGTTATTCCCTTAAGTACCAGCTGCACATCTCCAACCACTTATTGGACGTTCCCAACTGGAAGCCCCTAAGCACCTAAATTTAATATGTACTAAACCAAACAGCATTCCCACCTCAAATGTACCTCTCTTCTGAACTTCTCTATTTCTGCCAAGGGCACCACCATTTTTCCAATCAGCCAGATTCACAACATTGGTATTATCATGATTTTTTTATTCTATCTTTCATCCACATATTCAGTCAGCTGTCAAATCTTGCCAGTTTAACTTCCACAGCATCATTTACATCTCTTTTCTCTACTCACACCCTCATTCAGGTTCTCATCCCCTCTCACCTGATCTTCTGCTCTCTTAATTGTTCTCTCTGCCTCAAGTCCCTCCCTTCTTTAATAAATCCTCACCCAGCTGCCAGAGTAATTTTCCTGAAGAGCAAACCTGAATATGACTCTTTTTACTCAATAAACTCCAATGCCTGCCTCATGTGTTTCTAAAATCAAATGGAAGTTCTTCCATTTAGTTATTATTCAAAAAATTATTTTTAACTTAAATGTCATGGATAATGTCTTGAATAGTATTTTTTAAAAAGGGAATGGGAGATAGTGAGTGTTCCAGAATTCTTAATAACAACTCAATATTTGCTCCTTTAAAAAAAAAATTGCATCAAGCATGAACATCTTTTTAATTGAATAAAAAATTCATTAATTATTCATAATTGTCTAACCAAACAAGCTATCTATTCTCCTGAGGGTTTTAAACAGTGAGAGTCATTTCAGTCAATCTCTCACTGGGGTATTTCAAATTCAAGTGTGTCCTGGATAGAAATAAATCTTGGAGAAAGGAGAGAGTTTTCCCACTTTATCACCCTTCCACCGTACACTGACCATGTTAAGGGAAAAACTAGACTAGTAGGAGACCACACATCCAACCAGGCTAGTTATATAGGGAGAAATATGAAAGGAGAACAAGCATAAATATGAAAAAAAAGGATTTTCACCCAAAAAGAAGCAGCTTCAAGCATTTTCTGCTCGAAGAAGAAAGACAGCTATGGATTTAATAGAGGTACAAAACCTTGAGGTGAACTTGGGCTGCCTGCCCAGGAGAGAGACATTTTTTTTTACTCATTGTAGTCAAAGCTTTTTTTTACTGACATCTCTTTTTTAAAATTCTGAACATAAACATCAAAAAGGGAAAAAATTGAGCATTTACACATACACATAAATGCCTAGTCTTGTGTAGTCTTGATTGTGATTTCATGTACTTAACTGCTTTCTTTTTTGGATGCTCACAGTATTTTTTCTTTGATGTGGAAACTCTAGATTTTGAATATGCCATTCCTGGGACTTTTCTTTTGGAACCCTGTTTCAGGAAATAACTTGTGGAGTCTATCTCTATTTTGTCTCTGGTTCTAATAAATGTAGGCAGTTTTTATTTGTGATTTGTGTTTCATTTGTGATTTATTTCATGGTGATTTGAAATATAGTGTCCAGGATTTATTTAATGAAAGTTTCAGAGAATTCAGTTATTCTTAAATTCTCTCTTTGACTGATTTTTCAGATCAGTTACTTTTGATAGCAGATGCCTTTTATTTTCTTCCATTTTTTCAATCTTTTGATTTTGTTCTAAAATTTCTTGGTGCCACATGGAATCATTGATTTCTGTTTAGTCTATTCTAGTTTCCATTTTTTTGAGTAAGATTTATCACTATCTTTTCCAAGCTAGTAATTCTCCCTTCAATTTTCCCCCCTTAAGAACTCTTAATTAATTTTTTATCTCTTGATTTATTCATGGAATTCATGAACCAACTCTTCAAGGGATTTTGTGTGTATGAAAGGCAAAAATGTGCCTTCTAATTTGGGAGGAATTTTTTTTATAACTATTACTCTTACTATAACTTCTCACTAAGCATTTCTATAAACTAATTAAAGTCTGACTTATTGATTGCCAGTGATAATCACTCATGAACAACAGGACATGAAACCGCAGCCCCTCTGGGTTATCACCAGAACACTGAGGATAAGAGTAATCAGCTCCCTCTAGGAATCCAGCTCCTCAGCTGGCCATGAATGAGAACAAAGGTAATTCTTTCAATTTGCTGCCTTTGACAACCTGTAAATCCCACACTGTGACTGGCTGGCCCTGTCCTTGAACTTTCTTTAGATCCCTTACTGCCCTTATCTCTCTCCCTGACAGCAGCTGTCTCCAGGAAGCAGTTTGCACTATGCTGAAAGAATGGCTACCTGTCTTCACTACAGTACTGGTCCAAAGCTGTCAGTAAAGGAATACCCATCACTCAATGACCTCAGAGGTCACTGAGGGGTAAAACATAGTATAGTTTTGTAAAAATGTAGAAAGAACAAGAAGCTGGGACTAAAATCAGTTTTTATCTCTTCTATGATCTATTTGTTTCCTTCGTCTTTAAACAAATTCCATCTTTTCTTCCCACACATTCCTAGGTGCTCATGCTGCCAATCACAGATTTCTCCCATGACCCCAAAAGGAAGCAAGTTGACATTATTAGAGCCACTGGCCATGAACTTGTGGCGGTCATTGTGATGGAACCTTCATTTTCAAAGAGAGCCAATGATACAGAATAAGGACTTGACTTGTAAGTGAATTGGATTCAAGTGAGGCAGAGTTGCATGGACTATTTCTAGTTTAAGAACTTTAAGCAAGCTACTTCTTCCTTTTCCTTTGCCTTGACTTTTCCTGCTGCAAGATAGAGAGAAAAAGGCTGTTTCATCATAAATTCCTAATTAATATTTAGAAAACCATTTGTGATCCACAGATGAAAGGTGCTGGGTAAATGATGTCATTGTTATTAATCAAGTTTCTCCATCAGGAAAATAGACTTTAATGAGGCTTATTTGTTTGTAGAGATCCTCAGATGAAAGAGAACATGGAAGAATCAATATTATGCTGTGTGCAACTCTTAGGGCTAAAGCTGCTGTCACTGCTGAGTAGATTATCTTCTCTTAAGGAGCTGTCCTAATGATACTACAGATTTGGCTTCATTCAAAGCTGATAGCCAGGTTCATAGATGCACACAGCTCCTGGCTGGTTACACAAACATAGGACAGGCTAGATGTGTGACTAAAGGGAGAAGTCTGTCTCAAGACAGGGGCAGCATGGAGGAAGAAGATCAGTTCAGGAGGGAAAGGACTGTCTCCTTTTTGGATTTGTATCTGCAGCATCTAGCACAAGAGCGCCTAATGCTAATCTAGCAAGAGCTTTGTGCTCAGTGAAATGTGAATTGAGGAAGAAAAGGATGGGAGAGAGAAACATAGTTATCATCTGTGTCATGCAAAGCGGCAGAGGGGAGTCTGGGAAGAAAAAAGGGAGAAACAAAATGCCAGCTATATGGATACATATAGACGTTCATTAGAATTATATCTATATGTAATTTTAAAGATGATAATTGTCAATCTGGCCTAAGCACTTGCATTTAGGTAGGCTAGATATTAGAGGATCATCCTCATTTTTATAGGTAAGTAGCTGGATTTCAGAAAGAGTGAACTGCTTGCCAAAGATCATGTAAATGCTGGAGAAGACCAAGACTCAGGCTTTGTGATTTCTCACATTTCATTTAATGTTTCTAGATCTTGGCAGCCTCCATCATCTCACTCTTCTGTTAAAATTTCAGCCTCTTCATATCCACTTGTTTCATCCCTATAACTTTCAAACATGCCTGAGTCTCTTACATCCTTAGAAATAATTTCCTAGACTCTATCATCTCCCTAAGCTGTCATCCTATAACTTTCCTACCTTTCTCATCCAAACTCTTAGGGAAAAAAAATCATTTTTACTTAGTACTTCCTTTCCTCTCACTTCTCAAGCCTTTATACTCTAGCTTCTGACTTTAACCTTCAAAGTTACCAATAATTTCTTAATGGTCAACCCTGATGGCCTTTTTTCAGTCCTTCTATCTTTCTTGATCTATGTGTTATTTTTGGACACCCCTGACCACTTTGTCCTACTAGATATTATCTCCTGTCTGCATTTTCATTACACTGCTCCCTCCCAATTTGCCCTTTACCTGTCTGACTGCTCCTCATTTTCTTTTGCAAGCTCATCATCTGCATCACATCACATAATTATGAGTGTTCTGCAACATCTTTGTCTTCTCTATCCTCTCCCTCTTGGTAATTTTGCCATCTCCAATGAGTTTAACCACTGTCTCCATGCATATGACTCACAGATCCACAGATCCAAAGGAAGGAAAGGTAAGCTGTCTTTTCATATCTCTTTAGAGCCAAATTTGTTCTTTATGATTTCACACTACCAGTTTCCATTGTGGTGTTCGTTCTTTCCTTTCACACTGTTGTAAATGCTGTGTATACTATTTTCCTGATTCTGCTCACTTTTTTTTTACATAGGTTCATGAAGGTATTTCCATACTTTTCCTCATGTTTTTCATTGATTACAGCATATTAATATTCCATGTTCCTTAATTCATATATATGGTGCCCTTCTTTTTATTAGTGAGCTCCTTGGGATACATATCTAGCTTTGGAATCTCTAGGTCAAAGGGTATGGACATTGTAATCACTTTATTTGCATAATTACAATTGATTTTTTTTGTTTAACTCTTAAAGCCCTTCACAGCTTGATAGGCAGAGGTCTTTCCATCTCATCTAATATTACCCCATCTCACATTCAGCAAAGCTGGATAATTCTCTACCCCTACAACCCTATCTGTGCTCTCTTTCCTCCAAGTCTTTTTCCAGATTGTGCCTTCTACCTAGGATGCTCCTCACCTTTTGAATTCATATTCATCCTTTCAAGGATGATTATCTTCTTTAACCCTGATCTTCCTGGTTGCCAATGGCCCCCTTTTTTATAAATTCATACATCAGATTTTCTTTTAAACTTTTTAATGAATATATATATATATAATATCATTTATTATGGTTATCTTACCCCTTAATTTACTAAACTGTAAACTTCCTGAGGAAGAACACATCCACATCTAAATTTGTGTTCATCTCCAGAGTCTAGAGTTCTGTAGAGAAAAAGTGTTTGTTGAATGTGTAAAAATATGGAAAGCTGTGCCCCATCTGCACCTGGAATGTTAATCCAGGTTGCTGGAACTGGATTAATTAAAAAAAAAATCCAACAGTTCTTGAAGGTTGAACAATACCCAGGGGCATTAACTGTGCATTTTCACTGTTTATGAATAACCTGCAGTTATTTAGACTCCAGAGCCAAGCAAAGAACTTTGGGATCCCAAGTGAATTATTAGATGATAGACCTTCCCAACTGGGAATAAACCACTGAAAGGTAGAAAGCAGTAGGTGGAAGACTTGAGAAATTTTCTAACCCATTAGTCAGCCACAAATCAGTTTTGAACCCTGGAGAAAAATAGTATGAAAAGCAGTTATACAAATTCCAAAAATACTAGCCATGATAAAGAAGGGATTACATTTAGTGAAATGAACTTCATTTATTTATATAACAAATGTTCATTGTGTCTTAAATGAGCCGAGTGTTTGTGAGTCACTAGAGAAATACCAAATATTGCTAAGATCTGGTTCCTGTCCTCACAGAGTTCACCGTCTAGACACTAATATGATCCAATATTACATAATAAATCCATGAGCAAATTTCAAAGTAAAAGACGATATCAGCTATCCTTCCCATGGTTATTAATTCTTAATAACTGTTACAAGTGTCAGGTAAAGGATCTTACAACCAGACTGCATTTACACTTGATCAAACAATTCCTTCCCAGAATCTAATAATAACCTACAGTCCAAACAGCTGAAGTGAATTTTTCATTAACCAGTATGAGTTATTGATACAGTGTCAGCCCAGAAAAGAGTCTGAATTTATGATGCACTTTTCCCACCAAGGAGCCAAAACTGTTTCATATAAATTATCTCATTGATCCTCAAGCTTCTGTTGGAGATAAGTATTATTATCCCTCTTTACAGCTGTCCCTAGTCCAGTGATAGTTCCATAAATATTGGACATTGACATTTATGATGATGGGAAGGAGGGCTATGTCAGGGGAACGTTGCACTGGTAGTTTTCCTCCTTGAGAAGGGATTTAAGAGTAGATGAAGCTCATCGGAAGTTCTTTGAAACTAATGAAGATGATGTCTCTTTGCAAGGCTCTGGAAGCCTAGAATAGAAAGCCAAAGGCAGAAAGTATTTTTCCTTTTGAATTTGAGTGGGTAAAATTAGGCTGAATTTGAAATCAGAGGACCTGGGTTAAAAAGTTAGCTCTGTCTGGATCACCAAAATGGTAGATTAGGAAAAGCTACCCCCCCCTGAACTCTCCCAGAATTCCCTTTGAAACAACTTTAAAATAACTCCTCAAATCAAATTTTGGAGTGGCAAGGCCAACAAAAGATTAGAGGCAATCATTGTTTTCTGACCTAAGAAAAGTTAAAAGGTCATCAGGAGAAGCTCATGACACAAGGGTGGAAGTCTGTCCAGAGCCCACACACGCAGCAGCAGTAGCTTAGAAAGCTCACAGGTCAGAAAACACTGGTCAAAAAGAGGTGGCAGGAGACTCTTTGCTGCCACAAGGTGCCACTGGCATTTACTGGCAATTCTATTGCCCATACATGGTTCTGAATTTGCAATTTCAGGGAATAGCAGCCCTAGTCAGAGTTTCCAGGCAGGCAAAAAGAACATTAGGACTTGTGGCAGCAGGAGATCAGATCTCCTATATAAAGATTAGAGCACAGGCCAGGAGAACAGGGACCACAGCTCGCCCAGGATCACAACACTTTGGAAATACTGAAAACTTGCAGACGTGTTGAACTAGCTTAGAAAACAGCAGCTGAAAAAAGTCTCAAGTTTGGAACAGTGTCTCTTCCCTCTCAGCTGAGCAGAGCCCAACTTTAACAAAAAGTTCAAGTCAAAAAGTGGGCTAGAAAATGAGCAAACAACAACAAAAGGATTTAACCATAAAAAGCTACAGGAGTATTAGGGAATTCTAAAGAAGTAGCATAAACTCTGAAAAGAAAAATTAATGTAAAAACAGCTACCCCAAAAAAGTCTTTAAAATGCTAATTGGATCCAAGCCCAACAAGAATTCCTGGGAAAGTTAAAGAATGATATAAGAATAGTAGACCAAAAATTGGGAAAAGAAATGAGAGTGATACAAGAAAATTATGAAAAGAAAATTACCTGTAGTAAGAAACACACAAAAAATACCAAGGAAAATATCACCTTAAAAAACAGAATTGGCCTACTGGTAAAAGAGGCACAAAAATCCACTGAAAAGAATTCTTTAAAAAAACAGAATAGACCAAATGAAAAAAGAGGTACAAAAATCCACTGTAGAAAAGAATTTCTTTTTTTTTTTTAATTAAAGCTTTTTATTTATAAAACATATGCATGACACACTATTTCAAAGTCTGATACTTTTTGTTCGGCAAAACAACTGTTTGGTCATTTATACATATATTGTATTTAATTTATACTTTAACATATTTAACATGTATTGGTCAATTTGCCATCTGGAGCAGGGGAAGGAGAGGAAAAATTGGAAATAAAGGTTTGGCAATTGTCAACATGTAAAATTACCCATGCATATATCTGGTAAATAAAAACTATTATTAAAAAAAAAAACTAAAAACATATGCATGAGCAATTTTTCAATATTGACCCTTACAAATCTTTCTATTCCAAATTTTCCCCTCCTTTCCCCTCCCCTAGATGGCAGATATTCCAATGCATGTTAAAATATATGTTAAATCCAATATACGTATACATATCCATACAGTTAAGGAAAATAATTTCTTTTAAAACAAACAAACAAACAAACAAACCTTTAGCTTTTCCATTTATTAGGAGTATTATTTCAAACAAGTTATTTCCTATTTCAGGGCCAGCCTGTTTCCTGATCTAAAAATTGAGGGGACTGATCTAAGTGACTGTTAAGGTCTGTTGAAACTTTAAATCTGCAATCCTATGAATCAGTTTTAAAAAGCAAGAGGGTATGGGAAATTTATGACATGAACATCATGTGAGATTATTTTGACTCCCTTTTTCTCTTATCAAAAATGTCATAGGATCATATGATTTAAAACTGGAAATGTCTTCACATAATCTCATCTCAGGTAATGTAATGGCTGTCCTATTTTTGTCCTATTTTTAAAGCATTTACTATGAGCCAGACACTCATTAAGGAGGCAAAGAAAAGCAAAAGGAAATACCTATCCTTGAGGAAAGGAGCTCATATTCTAATAGGAAAGATAACAGGAAGCAACTAAACAAATACAAGATGTATTCAGGGTAAAAAGGAGATAATCTCCAGAGAAGAGGAAGGGGAGGAGGACACCATTCAGGGTTTCCTATAGAAAGTGGGAATTAAGTGAAGTCTTGAAGTCAAGAGGCAGAGATGAGGAAGGAATAAATTCCAGGTTGGAGGATAATCAGCATAATCAATCAACCGGCATTTATTAAGCACCTACTGTATAGGTGGCACAGGATTAGGTGCTGAGATTACAAACAAAAAGGAAGCTGAAAAGAAAGATAGACCAGACAGATGAAGGTTTTAAATTCCAAAGGAATGATTTAGAAATCCAGAAAATCTAGAAAGGAGCCTGGAGTTGGGAATATGAGGGGAATGAAGGCAGGATAATAGGACCCTTTCCCCAAATGGAGGCTCCAGGAGAAACTCACCAATGGGGAAGAATAAGACCTTCCACAGTGAATAGGCCACAAGAATGATCAGATAATCCAGGGTGAGGAGAACCCAGGGACTGGAAGAAAAGTCCAGAGGAAGACAACAAGCATTGGTAAATCCAGAACACCAGGAACAGGCCCAGGAGGAAAATTAAGAAGGTTGATCTAGACTCCTTCAGAGAATGGAGGCTCTAGGAAGAATTTATCCATGGGAAAAGGGAGTTTTCTGGATTCTGGATGACTTGGGGGCCTGGAATCCTCAGAATCACTCAGGGAATGAGGTCCAGAGCAGCCTCTCATCCCAAGATTAGGGAAGTATAGGAGGGAATTTATCTCATAGCATTCAGTACTTTGCTGTCGAGGATACTAGGATAAAGAGCAGTAAAGAAAATGCTCTTTCTGGAGAAGGAAATCCCTGATGGTTTTTACAGAGATAAGGATAATGAGAAGTGTTAGCTGGTATTCCCTTCCTCTTCAGATCAATGGATTCCCGCTCCTTTCCTCCCCCCCACAGCATATATACAAGCTCCAGTATAGAAATAAGCCAAGCACAAATTTGACTAGAACTGTCTTGGAATGCTCCCTTAGATTATGGTCAAAACAAACCTTCAACAGTAAACACTGGAACACCTTCTCAAACAAAATGGTGGATAAGCAAAATGGCGGATGCATCTAATTTTACTTCTGAGTTGCGCTTTCCTTGCCAGATGGTACTACAACTACAAATGGGATTAAGGCTTGGGAAACCTGGTTTCCAGGAGCCTTGTAGTGTAATATTGATTTAAAGGTTATTTTACTCCAAGCTCCTACTAGACATAGGGTCCCAGAAAAAGAAAAAAAAAAAAAAAAAAGCAAGAAGCAGAGCTCAACTGAGATATAAAGCACAAGTTAAATATATTGGATTACTTGCCATCTAAGGGAGGGGGTAGAGGGAAGCAAGGGGAAAATTTGGAATACAAGATTTTGCAAGGATCAATGTTGAAAAAAGTATCCATGCATATGTTTTGAAAATAAAAAGCTTTAATTAAAAAAAAAAAAAAAAAAAAAAAAAAAAAGAACAAGTTAAGACCATCACTGTCTGGCCAGGTCAGCCTTTTGCTAATGTAATCTTGAGCTTAAGATAAGAAAGAGGTTTTAGAAGAGGAGCTATCCCTATAAATTCTTCACTACTATCTCTCCAAATGTCTCCTTTTGCTCAGAGAAAAAGGTGACTTTTCTCCCTGCCAGTATCTAACTCCCTACTTATGTTTTTGACCCTTTAGAGATTTCATTGTTATAAGCAAGTTAGGGGATGCTGATGTTCAGTGACATTAAATAAAATCTTTCTAAAAAAAAAAAATCTCCTACTAATCTCACTAAAACTAAACATTTAGTGAGAATAGTAGTAGACATTTTTTAAAAAGTCATTTTAAAAGGCTTTACCAGAAGAATTGCTCCAAATTTGTTTTAAGCAAGGGATTTTACTAGTTCAAAAGATTTTAGCTATCAGACTAAATGAGGGCTAAAAAGTGTACTCTTCCATATGCAGGAAAGATTATTATCTTGAGTTATAGGGAAAATTTTCCAGAAAATACAAAAAGGATATTTTTTCACCATTTATAGACCACTTAACATTTTGAAAATCAAAAGCAGACCTAAGAAATCTCTTCAGCTTTCCCATCCAAAGACTTTTTAAAAAATTAATAAATAACAGGAAAGACTGCCACTTCTGAATGTTGGCCCTTGATCATGCTGTATCAATATTTTAACAAAAATAAACTCCGGTATTTATTTTACTGTTGGGAAATTTTAAGTAGCTAAAGCTCCTGGTTCACTTTAGAGAGTGTGAGGTTTGTTGAGTGTCCTTCAGAAGCCATTCTTCCCTGCTCAGATTCTCAGCAGGTTGCTATCTTAATTTTGCCACAATATTGAAGTCATGGTGCTGTTTAATTAAGAAGTCGATCATCCCAAATCCTTGAGACTACCTAGTCTTTTGTAAAACTATTAAGCCTCCACATCTTCTCCAGTGAAGAAAGGACTTCTAAATAGTACACAGAAACCCAATAAAGGCTCAAAGAACAAATGATTTGAGCAAAATAATTTTTCTTCACATATTATCTACCACAAGGATTCTTTTTTTTTTTTTTCAGTTATTTTGTTTATTTTTTAATTGAACTGATGGGTCAGTAAGGAGAAACCCTAGAATTATTTTGGTGGTGTTAAATGAGGTTGTTTTTTTTTAACTTATTTTTAAATTTAATTTAATTTTTTTTTATTTTTTTTTATTCATTTTTCCAAATTATCCCCTCCCTCCCTCCACTCCCTCCCCCTGATGGCAGGTAATCCCATACATTTTACATGTACCACAAGGATTCTTAAGCTTTTTGATGGCAAGGGACCCCTTAGCTGTCCAATAAAATCCACAGATCCCTTCTCACAACAGTGTTTTTGAAATAATTAAATAGCATTGGCCCTGAAGTCAGAGCATCTGAATTCAATCAGGCCTCAGACACTTAGCACTTACTAGTTATGTGATGCTGGGCTAGTCACTTATCCCAATTTGGCTCACCAAAAAAAAAAAAAAAACTAAAGAATTAAATAATAGGTTAACAAAGGAAACCAATCACATCAAGATACACACACACAGAGAGAGACACACACGTATATGATTTTAAAGTTCCTGGATCCCAGATTAAGAAGCTAAGATCTAAGAGCAACCATCCAAGCTAGTGCTATCCCATGATTTTCCCCGGCATTGTTCATTTTCTTTAGTCGAACCTTGACTATTCACATCATTCCAATGGTTTCTTCCATCCAAGCCACTGCAATGTGGATTTATAGTATGCATTATATAAGGAAGGTCAACCTGACCCTTCCCTTCTAGAGCAGAGGAGCA
This sequence comes from Sminthopsis crassicaudata, assembly GCF_048593235.1. Taxonomy (NCBI): domain Eukaryota; kingdom Metazoa; phylum Chordata; class Mammalia; order Dasyuromorphia; family Dasyuridae; genus Sminthopsis; species Sminthopsis crassicaudata. Next base: position 16,667,135 of record NC_133622.1, on the reverse strand, counting down.
TAGGTTTAGTACTCATTAGGATCCACAGAAGTATCTAAAGTAATCTCATTTTAAGGATGAGGAAACTGAGACCTAGAAGGCTGAGCTCAAGGTTACATAAAGTAGTGATAAAAGTGGGCTTTTAACTCAGGTCCTCTGGCTCCAACTAGATACTCCTGGTGCGGTGGGGCAAATGAATTGTCTCTTCCTGTCAAAGATCCTAAAGAGTTTCCTGATGTACATTTATGTAACTGCAGTTGTCATTCTGTAGGCTACTTACTGGGTGTAATTCATGACTATATGTCAACGTGCCTGCCTTCAATTATAAGCTACTAGAACAAAGACATTATATATGTTTAGTTCAGTTTACACAACACTTAGCCCAGTGACACATGGGCAATTAATAAGTGGTTCTGGGAGTGAGGTTTATACTAAAGAACTTCTCAATCAGCAAGCCATTAACATAGCTAATGTTATATATCTAGACATATATGCATATATGTGTAAACACACAAAATATCTTTTTAGAAAGACATGTTCCAAGCTTTCTACTCAACATCCTCTCTACTTGCCCAAGGTCACAGAGGGAGCCAGAAGCAAAGTCAGGATTTAAATCCAAGGCCTTTCTACTGCTGCCAACCATAAGCTACCTTGAATTTTCTTCCCAGTAGTTCTCTTCCTCCTCTTCATCTCACCTCACTTGCCATGTACCTCCTTTGACTTTGTGCCTGTGAAACCAGGACAGCAGCATCACACCAGAAAACTGAACCACTTGCATTTGGATTGTCTGAGAAAGATTCTGAAGATCACCTGGCAGAAAGTACTGGGCATTATGTTCTTTGTTCCTTTCTCGACTCAACTGACCAGCATTCTGACTCAACCCAGAGAGCACAACTCTCTCTGGCCTGGACTGGCCATGTTATTCAAATACCAAATGTATACTTGTCAAAAAAAATTTATTTTTGGAGAACCCACATGGGGCAAGTGCTCAAAAGCTGGTCAAAAAAAAAGCAATACAAGGACAAGGTCTCTCTTAAGAACTTTAGAATCAATTATATGACATGAGAGACTCTTGTATAGAACTGCCCAGCATGGTGTGCCTTCATCAGAGAAGGAGCAAAGCAGAATTGAATTAGCCCCAAAGAAACGAGATGTACAAAATTCAAGGCCAAGGGTTCTGAGCTCGTCTTGGTCCGCTCAGCCACAGTCGGACACACGGTAACTCAACTCTAATGTAATGATAGCATTTGGGGCTTCTTCAAGAACCCACAACCAACTTGACTTCCTTCTAAAACATTTTCGTGCCCTTTATCCTGGAATTTTCTCCAAAGGAAGTCTCCATTTTTAGGCTTCTTAATCCCAATAAAACAATTTAAAAAAATAAAAGACTGAATATTTATTTAAATGTAATTAACTACAAGGTTCATTACAGAGTTCTTGCTGTGCTACTTGCCCCAAGTGCCAAAACTGCATCTCCTCTGCACTTCACACTATATGAGACAGGCTACTTAGGGAATTCTATACTCATTTTATAGATGAGGCTCTGTATTATAGATATAGTATATAGCCTAGAGATAGAGTCTCTGTACTCTAAAGAAGCTCAGTGTTCTTTACTTTCAAAATTACATAGCCAGAAAGGTAAATTTAGCACTGGACAAAAGAAGAGTATAGAAGTAGGAGGAGCCATTGAGACTACTTTTCTATGTCCTCATTCCCAGTCTCTAACTTTCTGGACTTTAGGTAAACACATGTAAAAAGAGAGAGAAATTGTCTCACACTGGTAGTTTTAAAGACTTATCCTGGTTACAAAGCCATAGAAGGAGGTTGCTCCCACACATGTGATGGGTGAGAGTTGGATTTCTTAAAAGCAGTCCTTACAGTTTCTCACATGGGTGCTGCCATTTTAAGTAACCTGAGCATTCTCAACAGAACCCATTACACTCATCCACTGTTTGAAATATATGCTAGGTCCTCTGTGGAGTAGCTTTTCCCAGAATCCTCCCCTCCCTTCAGAGAACTGTTGACTGCTGCCTGTTAAAAGTTTGTTTTCCCCTCAAGGTTCAGGTTTTTCTATCTTCCTAGTTGTGCTTGCTCCACTGAAATTTTTCCTGAGCTCTTTGTATCTCAACTTTACCTCAAGAACACCTACATGCTATTTGTGTACATGTCATGACTTAAAAGCTCCAGGAGGGGAGAGATTAGATCTTGATCTCCATAGTGTCAGTGATAACTCAGGAAGCATGTACTATGTGTCAGGTACCGTGCCAGGTACTGAAGATGAGTCGGTTGCTGCCCTCAAAAAGCTTACTCCAGAGAGGCAATGTGTTCAGAGATGAATGAATTCACACAGAAGAATAAAGCTATCAGATTATATTCCAGGTTACACACAATTATCCTGTTATATGGATATTTATGACTTTGTAAATTTTGTATGATTTAATTTGGAATAGGATTAAAGATGGAGAGAATCATGAAAGAATGGGTCTTGAACTGTGGCTTGAAGGGGGCCAATGTGGAGATCAAAGATTCTAGACCTAGAAATCAGCCTATGCAAAAAACACAGAGAAAGGAGATGGAACATCGTGTCACATTGCCATGTGAAATGATTAATCTTTAAATATTTATGTTAGTGGAATATTCTGTGTTCTACAAAGTTTACTGCTCTTAATGTCCTGTATTTGCCAGGATTCTCAGAATTTCTAATATGTCTCTCATTGACTAATTCACAAAAGAAGTCACTATTTCTCAAAAGTATACATTGTATGATGGACAGAATCAGCTAAACCCAGAGAAGAAACTGTTAAACTGTTAGCATTTTTTGTTTTTCTCCCCAGGCTATTTTTACCTTCCAAATCCAATTCTTCATTTGCAACAATAACAACAACAACAAAATTCAGTTCTGCACATATATATTATACCTAGGATATACTATAATATATTTAATATTTATGGGAATGCCTGCCATCTGGGGGGGGTGGAGGGAAGGAGGGGAAAATTCAGAACAGAAGGGAGTACAAGGGATAATGCTGTAAAAAAAAAAATTACCTATGCATATGTACTGTCAAAAAATGTTATAATTATAAAATTAATTTTAAAAAATTAAATATACACACACATATATACATATACATATATATATATATATAATATACATACACACACACATTGTAATCCTATATGACAAGGCTATAACTTTAATAAATTAAAATTTTTAAATTCTCTTATTTATAGAATAGGCAGATCAATAGTTAAACATTAGTTCATCATATTCCATAGGGTGGTGCCTTCAGTTATATAATGTTAGATGAAAGGCTGAATACTTTGTGTATGAATCAAAACACCTTAATTTTGTAATTTCATTTTTACATGTTTTTATACTATTGCAAACAAAATGCCAAAGAAAAAAACAAAGTGTAATGAAATGTCTAATATGAAAATGTTTTGAATTTATGTCAAAAATAAAAACATAAGTTTCACTAAATTTAATTTTCTTAAACTATATGTATATTTATATATTTAATGTCAAGTGATTATTATTTGAATTTTGAAGATAGAATTATTACCATATTTGAGGGGTTTTTAAGGGGCTACTATAAAATGTATAGACAGTAACAACATTTTATTCTCTACTACGTTAGACACAACATGATACAACAAATACTGTTTTTAAGCAATAATTTAAGCTTTGGTGTAAAGTACAACAAAAATTACATTTAAAATTAGTTATTTCATCAAAATTAATATCTTCATCAGGGCCTTCTATAAAGAATGTTTTTCATATGAAACTGATCTAAACATAGTTCTGGTCAACAATAAAGCTTTTATTCACTATATTGTATTCTTTGACATAGACTGGTGAGGTTTTCCTTGAAATATGTATTATCGGGAAATAATAGTGTGCTGTTTGATGTATTCTTACTTTTCATTTCCAGGTATCAGCTATCAAATAGTGTTGAAAATACTTTCTGAAAATGAAGCTATGGATATTTATGACTGACTTGTTGAAAGACTGCAAAAAAAAAAAAGTAGGAGTGAAGTGAGTCACTGTAATATAAACCATTTTCCTGAAATTTTCTTTGAATATCTGACAAATAGTTTTGCAAATAATTGAGGGGGTTGGTAGGGGAATTCATTTTCTAACCATCAGTGGACATTCAAATTTCACAGAATTAAAGCACAAGTGGTTTCATGGGCTACAATAATAATCCATATTTAGCCATTTTAATTTTATACAATTCACGATACTTAATCATGTTAGTGTTATGAGCTGATTATTCTAAATTTCCATCAACAAATCCATACTCCATATGAACCCATGAATTTTGTAATATATTTTAGTAAAGTTTCTTATAAACACAAAAAATGATTTGATCAGGATCATACACTCAAGGGGGCAACCCTACAGGGAGATGCTGCAGTTTAGTGAATAACAGGCTGATAGGATCAGGAAATCCAATTTGATAGCTGAGTGGACAATAGACTGTAAGAGAGAAAAGCTTGAAGCAGGAAGGTCAGCAGGCTATTATTCATCTGAGTGTGCAGAGATGAGGGTCCACACCTAGATGATCACAGTGTCAAAGGTTAGAAGGGGGTATACAGGGAAAAATGATTGAAATTCTACTTTTCCATCTGTGGCACAAATGAATCAGCTATCTCAGAAGAAATCATTCTTTGAGACTTCTTAAGTGGCTTGCTAGGTATGTGCTGCCACTTTCTCTTAGTCTGACCTCTTAGAATTAACAAACCTAAATGGAAAAATCCTGTAGGGCTTCTTTATTATACTTTTTCTAGATCCTTCAGATCACTGTAAGGAACTTTTTCTTTTAGAGAGTTTCCCATGAAGGACTTGACACTTCTGACACTCCTAGTCCCAAATATTTGAGTTGAACTTTAAGATAAATTGAATTGGAATGAAAAATGTAAGAGGAAGATGAAATGTCTGCAAACCCACTCCAGGGTTTTTTTAAGAACTTCTTTGAATTATAAAGTAAATACATCTGTCTTTTGCAATAAGGAAATTTAGTTCAATATCTCTCCACTTCTATTTATTAAGTATGACAGTTAAAAGTAGATTACATAATGTTCTATTTCATCTATTCCAACTTTACAAGGTCTAACTGTAAAGTGATAACCCTGATTTTTGTCTGCTTTTGGAACCAATTGATGATCCCCACAAGGAATTCATACTCCTTTTTTGAGTATTTGATCCCAAAAGTTATTATCTACCTCAAGGGCCACTTGAGAAAGGAAGACTTTTTAACCTACTACCCAGATGCTAATTCCCTAATGAAGCATACTAAAGCCAGCTCTAACTGTCTCAGGAAAGCTAGTTGTTAAATTTTCCCACAATATAAATGAAGTCTTGATTTGTTGTTCTATTAATTTTCTAGACTAAAGATAGAGAAATGTGTGTGTGTTTGTGTGTGTGTGTGTGTGTGTGTATGTGTGTATAAAATGAATAATGTGGATCCAACTTAAAAATGTCTTGTGGCTATATTTATTATTTTCTAGAAAGTCAATTGTTAATAATTTAACAACTCCTGAAACACATTTCCCCACACCCAATTATTCTGTGTTCATTTGGTGTACATATTATATGTGTTATCTTCTCTACAAGCCAGAAACTATTTCTTTTTTGCCATTGTATCTCCAGGGTAGGTAAGTGGCTCAGTGGATTGAGTATTAAACCTAAAAATAAGGAAGGCCTGAATTCAAATGTGTCCTCAGATGCTAATTGTGTGGCTCTGACCAAGTTACTTAACCCTGTTAGTCCCAGTTTTCTCATCTGTAAAATGAGCTGGAGAAAGCAATGGCAAACCACTTCTGTATCTTTGCCAAGAAAACCCCAAAAGGGGTCACAAAGAGTTGGATACATCTGAAGAAACTGAATGACAGCCTCCAGAATCTAGCTGACCATTTAATCCTAACCCTAAATATGCTCTGCTTCTGGAGATTCTAAAGAGGTATTTAATAAATACTTGTTGATTTAAGTACCTAATTTAATGGTCTTTTTTAGGGATGACTTATAGATATGTCTACAAATCAAATCCATCCATTTAACAAATACTAATGTTTTGTGTGTGTGTGTGTGTGTGTGTGTGTGTGTGTGTGTGTGTGTGTAGCACACTACTATTCAGTGGGAGAAGTACAAAGACAATATTTTTTGTCTATGATCCCATGTAGTTTTCTCAGCAAAGACACTGGAATGGGTTTGTCATTTCCTTCTCCAGCTCATTTTACAGATGAGCAAACTGAGGCAAACTGGGTTAAGCGATTTGCCCAGGGTTACACCATTAGAAAGTTTCTGCAGCTACACTGGAACTCTGGTCTTCCAGACTCCAGCCCCACACTATTCACTGCACCACCTAGCTGCCCCTTCCATACATAGTATGAACCTACAACTTTCCCTGAATTATATTATAAGGCAAGATTAATATATTCTCTATAAGTAGCCATACAGTAGTAGACTTGGAATAGAGAAGTTCTAGGTTCAAATCTTGCTTCTTATTCTTACTAAATGTGGGGTCATAAGTAGACTATAATGTGTCTAAGTGTCAGGGAACTTTAAAATTAGTCTGTTGCTATTCTTTGTCCTTCATTCTTGATCACGACCATGAGATGGGGAGAGAGGGGGATTATTCTGTGACACACGAGTGAATTGGATTTAAGGGAGGGAGAGTTGTGCAAAGACACCAGCCTCACTTCTTCCTCTGGAGTCAGGTATAGATTAGGAAACATAGATCTGAATGACTGAAAATGGCCATGGATACAGTAGGAGACAATAGCCTTCTTAAGCTAAGGTATTGAACAGGTCTTACTTTTACCCAGGCAATCAATGGTATTGAAATTCTTAATATGCATAAGGAGTTTCAACACTGATAAAATTACCCATTCTGGACGTACAGCTAAGTCTCCATTAGTACAAATAATGAATCCTGGGACGTATTCATTCTATTTGAATTCTCACTGCATAGTTCCACGGAGCTGGAATGAATTACCACATCATACATAAATATAATTTCAAATAGTACACTTTTAAGTAAAAATGAACCCTCCAGAGCTTCATTATTGACACTAACTGGGACCTGGCTGTATTGACATACTGCTCCAAATGATGCAGAATGCCAGGAACCCTCTGAATGCTCAGTAATTGATAATCATAATGCCAATGACCGTCTGAAATGGTTCCAAGGTAGACTTCTCAGAATAAGGGACTTTTGAAAAGTGATCACATTGTTCCAGGAAGGTTTCTAAGTGAGATGTCATCAGGGAGTCTATCTCCTCAATAGCTCTCTCAATAAAAGCAATAGAAATACCCAAAGGGAAGTAAAACTACTATAAATCTTCATAAGAAATTTCCTTTTAAAAGCCACTTAGAAAAATGAATGAAGCAAGACAAGCCCTAATCCAATTGTTAAAAAAAAAAAAAAAGTATGAAAAGAAGTTGAGGCAAAAAATAGCAAGAGATAGAGAAAAGTAGACTAAAAATAAAACTAAAATTTTCTCAAGGTATAAGAAAATGGATAATAAATTCTCTGACAGAATTAAGAGAAGAAATTAAATGAGGTGAAAAAATAGCATAAAATGAAATAAAGAATTTACTGGAATTAGCTGAAGAATCCAAGTTCTTCGAGGTCAGGAACTGTCACTTTTTTGGTCTTTGCAGCCCTAACATGACCGTAATAAACAAATGCTCAATAAGGGAAACTAAGCAATCTCAGGACAAGATGATGATGAACCCAACACTTTATTACTATCTATCAAAAATATAAATAAAACAATAGTTCCAATAGAAATAGAAACATTTTCCTGGAGTATAGAAAATGGAGGGGGGGGGGGGAAGATAGGGAAAGGGAATAAGGATTTAGAGGCATCTACTATATGCTAAGTATACAGGAAATCTTTACAGATATTATCTCTTTTGGCCTTTATAACAACTCTAGGAGGTAAGTGTAGTTATTAACCCCATTCACAGTTGAGAAAACTAAGGCAAACAGAGACCATATTTGAATGTGGATCTTCCGACTCCAGAAATCCATCTTCTCCCTCACAGTCCTATTCTCTCACTCCAATTCATCCGGTGATTCACTGTCCACAAAAACCCTCTGGATCAAACACTTCAAGTTTACTCTACCACAATGCATGTTCTCAATCTCTTCTCCATTCTTGACCTTTCACCAGTTTTTACTGGCCAAAACCTGTCCAGATGTCATTTTCTAATTATGTCAAATGGATCCAAGGAGAAACAGAGAATAATTGGCCACCACAGGATCTGCTGCATCTTCCTGGCAAGATCACTGTCTGAAATACACTGCTCTCCAGAGGCAATCATCCTTCCCTGAGACTCTGAAGGAGTGACAAGGATATTATAAAAAAAAAAGAAACACAAAAAGGAAACCAAGAAAATTGTACTTAACAGGAATTTTCTGGGTCCACATTTCTGAGTGATTGTCATACCTTCTGAACACACAGAAATACTAATTCCTTTTGGAAATTCAGAAGAATGCCACCTTCAATCAATAGTTCACTCCCAGAGAGTTCTTTCTCCTGCTGATGTTTATTTTAGGGATAATTACTGGTTCCCACAATGGGTGCTGGTAAATGTTTAACAACTGGCTCTTTCAGAGGAAGAAAAGAACTCTACACAAGAGAAAATTTTAAGCTTATCTGAATTACTAATATTTTCTCTATTTTCTTTATTCTAGACAATCCATAAAACAAGTCAAACTCTGAATCCTAGTGTTTGTGGATTTGCAAGGCACAAATGTTCACAATGAAAAATTTCTAGAATTGTCAATCCAAGTTCTGACTGTGATGGTCCTATGGAGAAGGCTCCTTTCCCAGGCAGTCCCTCTTTCTTCCTGATAGCACCACCTGCTGTCCACGACTCAAAAATGTGATTAAATTTAAGAAAAAAAATCCAAACTGATTTCTGGTTCACATTTCCCTCTCTTGTACTCAAAATACATTATTTTATTCTAAGAAAATAGCTCTAAGGTTACTTGAATATGGCCAAATACAAGGTAACTCAGGTACCAAAAAGCTTGAGGACTGACCCTGATCTATCATGGGTTAGTTTTTCTGAATATCCCATCTGAAAGATGACATTATCTCATAAGGCAGAATCATTTACAAGGAGGCAAGAGGGAGTAGGAAGGACAGCAAGAAGTGGGCTGATATTAAATGTTACAAAAGACTGTATATAACTTAATTTTTCAGAAATCAAATTTTATTCCCCTCTTGATACACACCATAATCTTAGAACTGTGTTCCTTGGGGGGGAAAGTTTGTCTTTAAATCAGGCCACATAGGGAAAAAAAAAAAAAAGATAGCACTTAACAAAAACTTTTGCATTAAACATTTAATGGAAAATCAGAACTTTCAAACAAAACTAACAAAAGTCAAGAAATAAAACAGTCTACTGAAAATACAGTACTCTACAATCTCACAGTCTGATAGGAAAGGAACTTCAGAGATAAACTAGTCTCTCTCATACCTAAAGAAGTATCTCTCTAATATCCTTCCTTCTTTACTGAGACAGCAGAAAGAAGGATAAGGTAAAAAGCAAAGTCATATAATCTCTCTCCTCTAAACTCCTTTTAAAGCACTCATAATCAGCATGTCATACTGAATGGATCATTAAAATCTCTGAATTTGCTTATCATCTATGAGACGGGATAATAAACTAATCCCCAGGTTGGTTTTGAGGGTGAAATGAGATCATGTATGTAAAGTACTTTGTAAGCTTTAAAGACCTATATTAAGGACAAGACAATTTCTTCTACAATTAGTACCTGTGATTATTCCTATTTGTTTCATTTACTTTGAAAAGTGACATGGGAGAGATGGAGAAAGAAGGCAGGAATATCATTTTATAATAATAAAGTTTTACTTTGATTGGTTAAGTCAAGTCAGATTTCCCGATAATCCTAACAGATTTCCAAGATCCTTAATAGGACAATCCTAGATATTCAGTACAGGAAGGACAGGCCTCAGTGACATTTCTGAAAAGTACAGAGCCAGGGGAGAAAGAATAAAAAGGAAGCATTTCTGAAGACAACTTTGCTGACTTAACATTGTTGCTTAGAGCCACCACGCCTGGGCAAAGATATAATTAGCTACATCCACTTAGAGAAATCTGCATACATCAAAAAAGCATTAAATGAATGATTTGGATCCCAGGGTCCCATGTTTATGGCTAATATTGAAAGTCTTCGATCCCTGGAAGGCATGGGGAGGAAAGTTTGCCCACAAAAGCAGGAAATAATAATTCACTTATTAAATAATCCACAAAATAAATGAAGCAAACAATGGGGATGGGACAATCAAAATTTCACTGCTTTAGGTTAGCTGGATGTAAAATTAGTCTGAATTACATTTTTTCTTCTCAATATTTTAAGATTTGCAGAGTGTGTCCCCCCCTCACAATAGCCCTAGTCTCTATAAGTATAATGCCCATTTTCCAGATGAGAAAAAATGTGAGTTGTTGATTTGGGGGAGAAATGGTTTTATTATTCCAATGTGCCTAACAGCTGATATTTCTATATGGCATAGTGAATTAAGAACTTGCTTTAAAATTACCTGAGATCAAGCCCTGCCTTTCTTACCTACTAGCTAACTGTGTGATATCTTGGAATCAAAGATATTGGAGTGATTTGCGATTTCTTTCTTCAGCTCAATTTACAGATGAAGAAATTGAGGCAAATGGTTAAATGACTTACTCAGCTAGTAAGTGTCTGAGGCCAGATTTGAATTCAGGAAAATGAGTCTTGCTGACTCCAAACCAGGCATTCTATCCACTGAGTCATCTATAACTGAGGCTCAGAAAATTTAGGATAACATCCTCATATTGGACTGGTATCCAAGGGGAGATTTAAAACTAGATCTCTCTTAATTCCAAATCCAGTGATCTTTCCACGCTACCGAGTCTTGTTGCTTACTGTTTCTCCTTTGTTTCCAAAGAAGACCATGACATGGGGAGGTGATGTCATGATAGTCAAGTAAATTGGATTGAAGTGAGGTTGGGTTGTGCAAAGTCACCAATCTCACTACATTACCATCTAGCTTATGGCACGGTGCAGATCAGGAGGCCTGCCCTGGGTGCAGTGGGACCTTGGCTTTGTTAAACTATAGTCTTGAACAAGATCCAATCTGACTGAGACAATGTCCAGTCAGTAATAAGGCTAGGTAAGAAATGAGGCAAAGAATGACCTTTTTACCTAGTCAGCATGTGTATATATCCATGTATGTATACCAATATTTTGACTATTAACTCATACACACACACACACACACACACACACACACACACACACACACACACACACACATATATATATATATATATATATATATACACATATATATATACATACATACTTATATTATATATACATCTATATCTATATAAATATATAGATATCTGAGAGGGGAAGACCTTTAGGGCTTCTGGCTAAAACAACAATGATTGCATTTACTCTGAACCAATCAGGGCCAAAGAAAGATCAAGTGGGCTTGGCCTGAGACCTATTGTTGCTTTAAGCAAAGCATCCAAAGGTAAGGTATGGTACTTTATGTGGAGAAAGGGAAGGGAAAGGAAAGAAGAGAAAAAAGGGGGAAAAAAGCAGGAAGTGTATACCCAGTTCCAGTTGGGTCCCCAATGGTGTAGCTCCTAAAAAGTGCAACAGGTTCAAAGTGCAACAGGTTCCAATTTACTTGCATGTGGAGGTATCACTTCCCTTGTATCAAGCTCCTCTTCGAAAACAAAAGAGAAACAAATGGGAGTAGGAGGAGAGGGGGAAAGGAGGGAATAAGCATTTATATAGTGCCTATGACATACCCAGGTACATGCTACGTACATAATATTATCTCATCTGATCCTCATTATCAACCTGGGAGGGCTGCTTGCAGCCCCTTTGCCTCCAAGGTAGGTGGTGTGGGACACCATCATTACTTCATCCACAGCCGGGGAGGAAATGAATGAATGTATATTTTCCAGGACACTTCAGAAAGTTTGAAACCATTCTTTATAGTTTTTACAATTAAGTTTATTTGACGAATAAAGCCATTGTAGTGGAGGCTATCTATTAGCAGATTGGACTGTAAGCTTCATGAGGACAGGGACTACCTTACTCTTCTTTGCATCCCCTAAAATGCCTAACATGAAGTATTACACATGAAAAACACCATAGATATCTGATAAATGAATGACCTGAATCCAAAGGACATATCTTCTCAGATAAGCTAAAAAAGAAAGAAAGAAAGAAGAGAGAGGAGAGGGAAGGAGAGAGAGAGGGAAGGAGAGAGAGAGGGAAGGAGAGAGAAGAGGGAAGGGAGGAGAGAGAGGGGAAGGAGAGAGAGAGGGAAGGAGAGAGAGAGGGAAGGAGAGAGAGAGAGGAAGGAGAGAGAGAGGGAAGGGAAGGAGAGAGAGAGGGAAGGAGAGAGAGAGGGAAGGGAAGGGAAGGGAAGGGAAGGGAAGGGAAGGAAAGGGAAGGGGAAGGGAAGGGAAGGGAAGGAAGGGAAGGGAAGGGAAGGGAAGGGAAGGGGAAGGGAAGGAAGGGAAGGGAAGGGAAGGGAAGGGAGGGAAGGAGGTAGGATAGGAAGGAAGGAAGGAAGGAAGGAAGGAAGGAAGGAAGGAAGGAAGGAAGGAAGGAAGGAAGGAAGATAGGAAGGAAGATAGAAGGAAGATAGGAAGGAAGGAAGGAAGGAAGAAAGGAGAAGGAAGAAGGAAGAGAAGGAAGAAAGAAGAAAGGAAGAAAGGAAAGAAAGGAAGAAAGAAAGAAAGGAAGAAAGAAAAGAAGAAGAAAGAAGAAAGAAGAAAGAAAGAAAGAAGAAAGAAAGAAAAGAAAGAAAGAAGAAGAAAGAAGAAAGAAAGAAAGAAGAAAGAAGAAAGAAAGAAAGAAAGAAAGAAAGAAAGAAGGAAGGAAGGAAGGAAGGAAGGAGAAGGAAGGAAGGAAAGGAAGGAAGAAGAAGGAAGAAAGGAAGGAAGAAAGGAGAAAGGAAGGAAGGAAGAAAGGAAGGAAGGAAAGAAAGGAAGGAAAAGAGAAAGGAAGAAAGGAAGAAAGGAGAAAGAGAAGGAAGAAAGGAAGAAAGGAAGAAAGAAGAAAGGAAGGAAAGGAAGAAAGGAAAGAAAGAAAAGAAGAAAGGAGAAGAAAGAAAGAAAGAAAGAAAGAAAGAAGAAGAAAGAAGAAAGAAAGAAAGAAAGATAAGAAAGAAAAGAAAGAAAGAAAGAAAGAAAGAAAGAAGAAAGAAAGAAAGACAAAGACAAGAAAGAAAGAAAGAAAAAGAAAGAAAGAGAAAGAAAGAAAGAAAAGAAAGAAGAACGAAAGACAAGAAAGAAAGAAAGAAAGAAAGAAAGAAAGAAAGAAGAAAGAAAGAGAAACAGTCTCATCTACTTGTTAACTATCTGGCCAATGCAATCCCTACTTTGAGCCTTTAAATTAATGGCTAGGTAGCACATGGGGCAGATAGCTGCTTTGAGCATCCAGTTTGACTTCAGGAATCCATCCTCAAGATACATTTACTAGCTATGATACCCTGCAAGTCACTTCATCCTGTTTGTCTCAATTTCCTTATCTGCAAAAGGAAATGGAGAAGGAAATGGCCAACTGCTCTAGTATCTTTGCCAAACAAACAAATAAACAAAAAAACCCAAATAGAATCATAAAGAGTCACACATGACTGAAAATAACTGAATACCAAAGGTAGCTCAGAAGGCAAGTAAATTTAGAGATCACCTAGTGCAATCCCCTCATTTTAATAGATAAGGAAAACAGTCTCAGAGAAGGAAAACAGCCCGCTTAGAGATAGCCAGGTAAGTCACTTTCCACCAGGTCACAGTAATACAATGGGAAAAGCAGAGGGCATCTCCCCAATTCTTTAGATTACATTTTCAAATGGGGAAGATTAAAAAAAAAAAAAATATTTGTTTGAACAACAAGAGAGAAGGCGGAGAAAGACACTTGAAAGGACATCTGCTTCCCTAATGACAGGACGCCCACCAGCTGAACTGCCTTAATTGCTCCTCTGGTCCTTTAAGATTCTTAGATCACTCAGCTGGTAAGTTGAGACTTGACTTTTTCCTCCTTCAGAGGAAGGAGGTCAGTGCTTCTTTAAGTAGTTTTTTCCTGGCTCTTTAAAGAAAGAGGTTAGTGCTTCTTGAGTGTGCTATGTCTGCTTTTAAAATATTGACTAATGAGTAACTAATTTAGCCCTTAAAAAGATCTTAAAATATGAAATTCTCAAGATTCAGGAGGATAAAAATCTTGTTGATTATAGGAAAGAAATTTTGCCAAGCTTGGTTTTCTTGCCTTAAAAAAAAAATCTTATTTGCTATTTAAAATTCACTTTTACTTGGGGATGATCATAAAACTGAAAAGGTTTTTATTTTCTTATTATTTAAAAAAATTGAGTACAGCCTTTGTTTTATTCAGGGCTATTTACAGATCTTTGCTGTGGTTGGATGAATAATAGCTAGGATCCATATTATTTTAAAATTTATAAAGCATTTCACAATTGTAATATGATTTAAGTTGGATAGCAACCTTGAGAGACAGATGCTATTATTATTCCTCATTTTACAGATTAGGAAACTGAGGCAGAAAAATAATTTGCCCAGAGTCACACAAGTAGTTGAATAACTGAGACTGCATTGAGGTCTTCCTGATTTCAGGTCTAGAGCAGTGAGAGAAATGAACCAATTATTGAATTAGGATTAAAGGCTTTTCCATTCAGAAATCTTGGGGAACAAGCAGCCAGCCAAGCTGAGAGATTTGGTGAATTGCTATTCGTTGTGTTTGGGCAGACTAATCTGAGGTAGGATTCCCTTTTGAATATGCCTGCTGATAAGTCTTTGAACAAGACTTGGCTGATCCAAGTCCCATAGTCCCAAGATCCTCAGAAGAACGAGTCCAGAGCTCCTTGTTTTCTCATTAGTTGTGAGCCACTCTGGATGCTTGCCACCCTCGCCAACACCCACTCTTTCAAAGGCATATAAACTCATTGGCAAGAATTGTGGTTGGTCCAAAACAGAGATGGTCAAATGACCATTCCTTTTATTAATAAGATGACTAATTAACTAGGTGCTGTGTCTCTGAAACTTGTTAAATATTATAGTACTGAGCCTCTACTTAGCTGCCTCCTGACTTGCAGTCAGGATTGTGATTCATCCATTTATTCTACATAGGAGCACATAGGTTGAGAAGTGGAGAAAGGGCTCAGCTTTGTATCAGAAAGACTCATCATCCTGAGTTCAAATCTAGCCTCAGACATTTAACTAGCTGAGTGACCCTGGGCAAGTCACTTAATCCTGCATGCCTCAGTTTCCTCATCTGAGCTAGAGAAGGAAATGGCAAACTCCTCCACAGTATCTTTGGCAAGAAAACCCTAAATGGAGTCACAAAGAGTCAAATATAACCAAATAACCAAAAACACAAATACCTTTATCGTTCTCAGTCCCAATTAGCTCATCTGTAAAATGGGAATAATATGCAAAATGCAAAACCCTCAATCTGACATTTAAAACCTTCTAGAATCTGGTTCCTACTCTTTCCATTCCAGTCTTACTTCATACCAGCCCTACATAGTGCTGTGACATAGTGCCAGGCTTGGAGTCAAGATTTGAATTCAAATCCAGCTCCTGCTACTTACTGAACTGTGATTCTGAATAAGTCAGTGCCTCCATTCCCTCATCTGAAAAAAGGTTTTAACAGACTGTGGTGAAGATTCAATGAGATAATTTGCAAAGCACTCAGCCCAGTTCCTGGCACAGAGCACTGTATAAATGTTCTCTACAGTTATTTGTTTTTATTGTCCAGTTCACTATTCCCTGTACAGGACAGGTCTTCCCTATAAAGAGAAAATAATGCTTCCTTGACCTCAGCTTAGATCCTTAGCTTTCTTCCAGGCTCCACAAATGGCAGCTAACTCCATTGTTCTCTTTCTTGATTCCTCCAGGTGTTAGTTCTCCTTGCAGACACTATATTTGTGTAAACGTTGTATTTGCTAGTTGGTGTGCAAGTTGCTCCTCATACTTTGTGGCTGTTCAGTCATGTCTGACTCTTGGAACCCTGTGCCACCTAGCTGTCCAAAAAGTAAATGCCTGACAAGATCTGATGTTTCCACTCAGCTCTATGTGTATTTTTGATGATGGTGGTGGTGTTTTGGGTTTTTTTTTAATTAAGTTCAACTCTTCATAACCCCATTTAGTGTTTTCTTGGCAAAAAGACTAAAATGGTTTGTAATATTTTTCCTCCAACTCATCTGAAAAGATAAGGAAACTGAGGTAAACAGAGTTACGTGACTTGTCCAAAGTCACACAGCTAGTAGTTGAATTCACCAAGAGGAATCTTCCTGACTCCAGGCCTAGCACTCTCTCCACTGTGTCACCCACCTCAAAAGAGTTTTCTGAAGAAAGTGCTTGTGTAAACCTCAAAAAAACCTAAATAAATGTGGCTTCTTGTTATTATTCTAAAACAGAGTGACCATCTTTACAGAATTGAGCTCATCACTAGCAGCAAAACTGAATTTCCCATTATGGGTCTCAGTTTTCTTATCTCCAAAATTAGGAAATTGGATCAGATGGACTCTGATCTCTTCCACGTCTAAATTTTTTAAGTGTTCTTTAGAAATGAAAAAAAAAATCCTCAGGAGATTTGCCATCAGAAATTGGAATTGCCATTCCCCAAACCACAGTGAAGCTTCCATTTCATTCAGGGGGAGGGAGAGGGAGGAATAGTAGACTGCCAATCACCGTGGGCTAAGGCTTGCAGCCTGGGTCTTCAATAATTCTCTAAACCAGGGACACCATGAATTGTCATGGACCCCTCTGGCTCTGGTGGAGCCTTATAATCCCTTCTCTGAACATTGTTCTGACATGCATGAAATAAAATCTAGAGAACTACAAAGGAAACCAACTATATTGAAATACAGTGGCCATGGTATTTTTTTTTAATTAAGGTCACAGGACATTAGGAAGGCCTGCTTGAAAGGTAGCTCAGGAGGAAAGTGGGGCAAAGTAACACAGGTGTGACTTACTATCAGGATTCCCCAACTCTCACCTGGGGCACTTCCTCTGCCTACCCACACATCCCTACCAGAGCAGGCGTTTCCAACGCCTTACTTACTCCAGTCTTGCAAGTCCTAGACAAGCTACATTAGCATTGATTCACATCAACAGAAACTTCAGAAAAGTCTGGACATTTGGGCAGAGCACTTGCCTCAGTGAATCGTGGGTTGTGATAATCAAGTCTGATGGGCAGCTAAGTGGGACAGTGGGAATCAGGATCTGGAATCTGGTTCAGCAGCTATAACCTCATTTATGAGCTATGTGATCCTGGGCAAGGCATTCTGTCTGCCTCAATTTTCCCAACTGTAAAATGGGAATAATAAAAACACCACAGGGTTGTTGGAGAGATAAAATGAAATAAGATTTGTAAAATGTTTCTTTTCACAAATTTAAAGCACTATCTGAATGGAAGCTATCATTAACATAAATGAGAAAAAAAGTATGCTCAAAGATTCATCAAAAGCATGGCATAGTGGATGGAGTTGTAGGCTTATAGTCAGAAAGAAGACATTCAACTACATCAATCACACAATCACTCTGCACCTCAGTTTTTTCATCTGGAAAGTGGGGATGATGATAGTGCTCACGTTGGCTCACGTTAACAATATTGCCAAAGCCATCTGAAAACCTACAAAAGTGTCAGTTGCTGTTAGAGAAGCTTCATGGGCTCATTGAGAACTGGGTTCAAATGCTACTTCTGGCATGTGACCCTGGGTAAGGGATTTCACTTCAAGGCTTTCTGGGCAACTCTCTAGAAAGGAAAGTTACAAAGAAGCTACCGAGCTGAATTAATAAGACTGAGTTTTCTCATTTGGGGGCATCCTGTGCCAGGGAGATCACAAGTCCAATGTCTATCCCCATCAATACTATCCGAATGCCTGCCTCCCAGTGTCAATACACAACAATCCTTAAGCTCCACCTTTTTTCCACAAAGAGACCCAGTAGTCAAGTATTCATGGTTTAATTTACAACTCCGCTCCTAAGTTTCTGCATGCCCTTGAGGAAAAGCCATTTAATCAATAAACAAGTATTTATTGAGTGCTCGCATCCAGCCAGGTGTCCATTCTCTTTCTTATTAACTCCCAAGCTATAAATCAACACTCTCCATCCCCCTCTCTCCCCACCCTAAAATCTATTCATACTCTCTTTCCTCTTCCCTTTTCACTGCTTCTTTATATTTCCTCCTATCAAGCCCTCAAATAAGACCAAATTTGGGCATCCTGGAAACTTTGGGAAGCCTACATTCCTCAGAAATCTCCTTACCTCCTTAATCCCCCAATCACCTAATAGCCCTTTCTACTCAAGGACTTAGTACTAAAGTCCACAATTTGCCACCCTCTCCTTAGGTCCCAGCAGCTCCATTTCTGCCCTTTATCCAGTTTTTGAAACAACATATTCAATTCAACTTAAAAAAAAAAAAAACATTCATTATGCTTAACAAATAAATTATATATAGCTCACAAAGACTTAGTATCCTTAAAGAGAGAAGCCTGGTCCTTGGACTCACCTTTACTCCCTTTGATTTTGGACCAATATCAAGGTATTTCAGAAATCAATTCAACATTTTAAAGTACCTACAATTATCTCCCAAAGACATCTAAAAAGGGGGGGGGGGAAGGATCGATTTGTACAAAAATATTTATAGTAGCTCTTTGTGGTGGTTAAGAATTGGAAATCAGGGGGCAGCTAGGTGGCGCAGTGGATAGAGCACCAGCCTTGAATTCAGGAGGACCTGAGTTCAAATGTGATCTCAGACACTTAACACTTCCTAGCTGTGTGACCCTGGGCAAGTCACTTAACCCCAGCCTCAGAGGGGGAAAAAAAGAATTGGAAATCAAAAGGATGTCTATTAATTGGGGAATGGCTAAACAAGTTGTGGTACATGATTGAAATGTAATGTTATTGTGCTATAAGAAATGACAAAACAGGATGATTTCAGAAAAACCTGGAAAGACTTGCATGAATTGAGGCATGGTGAAATAGGCATAACCAGGGGAACTTTGTACTCAGTAATAGCAATATTGTTCAGTGAAGAACTGGGAATAACTTTCCATTTCCAGCAATACATCAATCCTAGACTATTCCAAAGGACTATGATGAAACATACAACCAGCCTCCAGAGAAAGAACGTTGTTATTTGAATATAGACTAAAGCATGCTGTTTTTTTTTCATTTTCTCTCATTTTTTTTCTTTTATTCAAGTCTTCTTGTCTAAAATTATTAATATGGAAAAGGTTTTATATAACTGCACATGTATAATCCATATCTGATTGCTTACTGCCTTAAGGAAGGGGAAGGATTGGGAGGGTGGGAGAGAAAAAATTCAACACTCAAAACTGTAAAAATGTTTTTAAAAAAAATTTTGAGTACTTACCATGTCTAAAGCAATATAGTGCTAGGGACAAAATCCTTGCCTTCAAGGAACTGGCAATCTACTCTGAAAATGCAATGTGGCCTTTAAATAGTACAATACAAAATGGAATTGTGTTGGGGGGCAAAGGAGACATTTAGACAAAGGGCTCTAAGAAAATTTGAGGTAGGAGAGAATATTTTCACCTGAAGAAATCAGAGGTTTGGTAGAAGAGGAAGCATTTATAAAATAGGCCTTTAAAGGGAAAATAAAACAATTACAGAAGGTACCGAAGGATGAGGAAGTAAATCCAGGAATGAGGAATGGTTTATATTAATGCCCAAAGGTGAAAGTTGGCAGGACACACCAGGGAACCATCCAGTTTAACTGGAACACAGTATAACTAAAAGGAGTCATGTTAAAATATGATAGAAAGAGAGAAAAAGCTAGACTCAGATTTTGGAAAGCTCCAATCCCTTTTTTTTTCGGATTTATCAGGAGAGTTAAATAATCTAGACAAGCAGGAGGCAGCAGAAGCAGCATTAGCCCATGAGGATGGCCATGGTTCCATCTTGAGCCCAGCTCCACAGATGTGATTTCTCTTGTCTCTATTTTACCATTAGCTGTGTGACCTTGGACTTTATCACTGCTGAATAAATCTTTGCCAGAGATGGGATCAACAAGATTCTTGTTCATGCACAGTTTGGACCAGATGGCCTTTCGGGTCCCTTCCCACCTTATTTGGGAATGAGCTATGGCTCTTGCTCCACTCTTACTTAATGTCCCATGACAATCTTTACCCTGAAACCTCTGATCTGAATCATGAGGATCTCCCAGGATGTTCCAACATGGAAACTTGGTTACAACAGCTAATATGAATGTAGCATTTTAAGGTCGGCAAAATGTTTTACATTTATCATTCCATTTGTTCCTCAGAACAATTCTTGGAGTTGAATGTATCATTATCTTCACTTTACTGATAGAAGTGAAGCTGTGAGAAGTATAAAACTAGTAAGTGTTGGAGCCAGGATTCAAATTCAGGTCTTCCTGTCTCCAAGCCCAATACTCCATACAAGTTCACATGTTCAAACTGACCCATGGATACAAACAATAGAGAAATCTTTGTGTTCCTTTTGGATCCATCAAGACTAGAGACTACATAATGCTTTTATATTTCTTATAGCTCCTAGCCTGGAGCTTTGTATTGTGATATTTTTAAAAATCACAACTTCATAGAATTGAAAGCTAGGAGGAACTTTATTTTTTTTAATATGTATTTCTATAAATCAGTCAATTGATTGACTTTCACTTGATTGGGGTTCTCACTTGAACCCCACGTTGAAAGTATGAGGGGAAAAACCCATTACAAGCATATAATCAAAACAAATTCCCCCATTTGTTGTTGTTCAGTCGCTTTTTCAGTCATGTCCAACTCTCTGTGAATCTATTTGGGGTTTGCTTAGCAAAGATATCGGAGTGGTTTGTCATTTCCTTCTTCAACTCATTTTAAAGATGAGGGAACTAAGGCAAACAAGGTCAAGTGACAAATAGCTAGTAAGTGTCTGAGGCAGATTTGAACTCTGAAAAATGAGTCTTCTCGACTTCAAGACTGGCACTCTGTGCAATGTGCCACCTCGCTGCCAATTTTCACATCCACTTTATTAAAAAAAAAAAAAAAAAAAGACTCATTCTGCATTCTGGGATCTTCCTTTCTCTCTCATGAGATAGGTAACACATTTCCTCATTATTACCCTAGAATCATCTTGGACATTATGTTAATGAGAGTTCTGCACTAGAATAATCCACAATATTTACATAGGAGGGACTTTAGAGATCATTTCTTCTAAGTCCTTAAATTTAGAGATAAGAAAACTGAAACCCAGAGTGAAGGGAAACATTCCAATAATATAAGGAATAATTTGCACTGGAATAATTTAAATTTAAAATTAATAACTACAGATTCAGTGTTCTTTCCATTATCATGTCTGTTACTTCACCATATGGCGATTCTTCTAACAATAGTGATGGCAACCTCTCCACACTTTCTCATCCAACTTGTTAATTGCCTGTTTCATGCCAGGCGCTGGGCTGGGTGCTAGGGCTACAATTACAAAACATGATACAATCCCTGCTTGTGATGAGCTCACATTCTAACACAATAAGTTTAGATGTAAGCATATACAGCATAAAAATAAAGTTAAGATATACAAATATATACAAAATGGTTAGATATAATTTCAGAAGGAGGACTCAAGCATTTGGAGGGAGGAAAGAGGGTGTTGCAGATCCCGTAGGGCTCTAATTAAAAGATGATGCTTGAGCTGCATCTTAAAAGTAAAATGACTCCATGAGAAAGAATTGAGGACCGAGTACTTCAGGTTATAAGAAATGATCTGTCCAATGACACAGAGATGCAGATAGAGAAATGAGAAAGAGTACCATATGTAAGGAACAGAGAAAAGCCCAATTGAGCTGGCTCAAACTTCAGGAAGGGTAATAATATTCATTAAGACTAGGAAGATAGCCCAGTTGTGGAGGGCTTCAAAAGCTAAGCAGAATTCTTTTTATTTTAGTCCAGAAGCAATAATCCTATTTATCTTTTCCCAAGAAAACTTTAGAGATTAGTCTAATCTCTCTCCCACCATCACCACCATTTTGAAGATGAATAAATAAAACCTGTAGTTTAGAATAGCAACAACATATATGCAAGAAATATCACAAAGCATATGAATACCTGTAAAGGAATAGGAGCCCAGTGCATAATAGAAGTAGGGATAATAGGGGGACAGCTCCAGTCTTGCAAAAGTGTATTTAAAATATCTAAATATCTTCAACCTCAACTCTTAACTTTTTAGCAGGTCCCTGACCTTTTTTAGGTCAAGAAACATGGGGGGGGGGCAGCTAGGTGGCGCAGTGGATAGAGCACCAGTCTTGAATTCAGGAGGACGCGAGTTCAAATCTGATCTCAGACACTTAACACTTCCTAGCTGTGTGACCCTGGGCAAGTCACTTAACCCCAGCCTCAGGGGAAAAAAAAAAGAAAGAAAGAAAAAAAAAAAAAGAAACATGAATCACACAGGCTAAAAAGGCTTGACTGGGTTTCTTTCTGTACCAGTAAACACCATATTCACACCAGTAAGTAGCAATGAGATCATATGTTTAATGAACCAATATTTGTATTCACCAACTAGCTCTCTCACTAGGATGTTGAGAGAACTGCTAAAATGTCTATCCAGAACTTCAATTTATCCATCAGAAATAAGCCATATAAAGATAATCTATTATTACTAGCATTTATTATTGCTATTTAATTTTCATTATGTCTGTTCACCTCACCTTAATATTTTTACAAATATAGGCATTAACCAAGTATGTCATGAACATTGGCTGAAATTAAAAACTCTTGCTTATAACATAGGTATATAAAAGATATTATAAAGTATGTAAAAGATATTATAAAGAGATATCAAAACGCAAAAATGTTTTTCAAAGACAAGTTATATTAACATCTTTTATTTTTACATTGTCTAAAATTCCCTTTGTATCTCTCCTTTTTACCCCTGGAATATCATCGAATTTTTGGAAGGATCAAAAAAAGAGAAAAAAATCAACCAAACTGATCCATATGGGAAAACAAAATCTGACAACATATTTGGTCCATGGACTTCACACCTTTGTAATGGAGGGGAGGGGAAGGGCTGGTGTCTGCTTCTCTCAGACAGAGAGCTCAGTGGCTCCACATTGAAATCACACAGAGTGTTGGAGGTGAAGTCAGGAAGATAGGAATTGAATTCGGCTCAGACACTCACTGATTGTTTAGCCCTGGGCAAGCCCCTGAGCCTGTTTCAGTTTCCTCATCTGTAAAATGACCATAATAATACCACCAACTTTCTAGAGCTGTTGAGGATCAGATGCGATAATATATGTAAAGAGCTTTGTAAACCTAAAAAATAAAAATGAAAACGAAAAAACAACCCTGTGCAAATGTAAACTGTTATTGCTTTTTGCTGTAGACTTAATCTAGAGATAAATCAGTCAATGGGAAATTAATCTCACCAAATTCACTCAGGCAAATTTCATGTAGCCTATGTTTTGAGCTCACTTAATTAGAGATGACTAAGGTTGATGTCCCTCTACAAGCCAGGGTATGGATGACAGAATAATATGACACCATCTGCTCTTAAAATTCTGCAAGCATGGAAAGAACCTAGATGTCCTTTCAAGGATTCTGATTTCCCCTCATAAGAGGCCACCTTTCTTAAAGATCATAGAGCTTCCTCCTTGCAAAGAATAGTTACAGAATTAAAAGTAGAGCTCACTTCATATTGGAGGCAAACAGTGGCATTTTAATGGGTGAATCAAGTATGTTTCAATCGACTTTTGTATCCTCTTCTTCATTCTTCCAAAATCCCCCTAAAATTCTGAAATTTGGGGGCTCATGAAGAACATACTGAATGAAATGAACCTAAGTGAAAAATAAAAGCAATTGAATCTCATGGAATCCTATGGTTAAAGTATTGTGGAGCTGCAAGGGAGTTTTGAAGCCAATGATCCAGCTCCTTTATTTTCTTTACAAAAGAAGCAACCTCCAGGGATTTCAGCACACTCCTGTCTCCTTTTGTAGATTTATTTGCACATTATCTGTCTTGACAAACTCTCAGTTCTAGCCAATCTAGTCTGCTTGCTGTTCTCCACAAAGGCTGTTTCTTATAAAATTATCGTCTACATAGTTGGAAGGCATAGTACTTATATTATCACATGGACCCTCCCAGTAGCCTTGCTTTGTGGGAGCTGTTATTTCTCCATTTTATAGATGATGAAACTGAGGTACACAAAGTACCTCATGTAGAGTTGTCCAAGCCCCTATTTCATCCAGAGCCATCTTCAGTCATCCTGATCCATGTCTTGCCACTGGATGGCTCTAGAGGGGAAAGTGAGGCAGGTGATCTTGCACAGCCCTCTGTCACTTAAATCCAACTCACTTGCAGGTCATGGCCTTACTTTCCTGATGTCATGGATTTTCCTGTCTTAAATCCCACCATTCTATCTATAGTATCACCTAGTTGCCTATTTGTCCCCATGCCTGGAATTTATTCCCTTTTTACCTTTGTCTTAGAAAATCCTTTAAAAGGAGCAAGTTCATTGGTTGTAAGTAGTTCCCACAAGCCCATTCTCTGGGAGGATAAAAGGAGAAGGCAGTCTGGAAGGAGTCAGTGTGGTGAAGATTAAGGAGAAGACTTCCCACATTCTTGGAGGCAGAGTCTGATTCCCACACTCTAGGAGATTCAGAGTCAAGATTTTATTCTCACATATACCTTAACTCTGGCTGGAAGCTCCAGAAGCCTCCCAAGTAACCTGCTTACAGAGAAAAGGATTCACAGAAAAGAAACCTCCTCCCAGAGAAGGATTACAATTGAGATACAACAGAACTTTACATTTTGGTGCCCAACGTGGGGCAAGGACTTTTGCTTATCCTGACTCTGTCCAATTCTGAGCCCTTCAGAGGGAGCTAGCTCGGACTTGACATTTTTGGCGCCCGAACAGGGCGCCTCCACTCTCCTCATGTGCCGTGGACGGCATTGTCCCAGATATAACAGTTGGCAAAAAGCGGGGATCTGACGAGCTTTTCTCTACTTGTGTTACTAACAGCAACTCTGCTTCTACAGCTAATGGAAATGACAGCAAGAAATTCAAAGGTGATAACAGAAACACAGGAGTCCCTTCCCGAGTAATCCATGTGAGAAAACTCCCAGATGACGTCACAGAAGCTGAGGTTATTTCCCTGGGATTACCATTTGGCAAGGTCACCAATCTTCTCATGCTGAAAGGCAAAAACCAGGCTTTCCTTGAAATGAACACAGAAGAGGCATCAAACACTATGGTAAGTTACTATACCACAGTGACTCCTGTTCTTCCATGCCAGCCTATCTACATTCAATTCTCAAACCACAAGGAGCTCAAAAAAGACAACTCTCCAAATCAAGCACGTGCCCAGGCAGCACTTCAAGTTGCAAACTCTGTTCAGTCAGGAAACTTGGCCCTCTCTGCCTCTGCTGCAGCAGCCGATGCAGGAATGGCAGTGGCTGGCCAGAGTCCAGTTTTGATGATCATCGTAGAAAATCTCTTCTACCCAGTCACTTTGGATGTACTTCACCAGATTTTCTCTAAGTTTGGCACAGTGCTGAAAATAATAATCTTCACCAAGAACAACTGGCTCCAGGCTCTGTTACAATATTCTGACCCTGTGAGTGCCCAGCGTGCTGGGCAGAATATCTACAATGCCTGCTGTACACTGCGCATTGACTTCTCTAAACTCACCAGCCTCCATGTGAAATACAACAATGATAAAAGCAGAGACTATACACGCCCAGATCTTCCCTCTGGTGATAGCCAGCCTTCTCTTCACCAGACTGTGGCAGCAGCCTTTGGACTCTCAGTCCCCAATGTCCAGGGAGCCCTTGCTCCTCTGGCCATTCCAGCAGCAGCAGCTGGGCGAATTGCCATTCCTGGCCTCATAGGGGCAGGAAACTCTGTCTTGCTGGTTAGCAACTTGAACCCAGAGAGAGTTACACCCCAATGTCTCTTTATTCTTTTCGGCATTTATGGCAATGTACAGAGAGTGAAGATCTTATTCAACAAGAAAGAGAATGCCTTGGTTCAGATGGTAGATGGAAACCAAGCCCAACTTGCCATGAGCCATTTAAATGGGCAGAAACTTCATGGGAAGCCAATCAGAATCACTGTTTCCAAGTGCCAGACAGTTCAGCTTCCCGTGAAGGAGAAGAAGACCAAGGATTGACTAAAGACTATGCAAACTCACCTCTTCATCGTTTCAAGAAACCAGGCTCCAAAAACTTTCAAAATATCTTTCCTCCATCTGTTACACTGTTCCTTTCTAATATACCACCTTCAATATCTGAAGATGACCTTAAGATGCTGTTCTCAAGTAATGGGGGAATGGTCAAAGGATTCAAGTTCTTTTTTTTTTCTTTTTTTTTTTTTTAATTTTTTATTTTATTTTATAATTATAACATTTTTTGACAGTACATATGCATGGGTAATTTTTTACAACATTATCCCTTGCACTTACTTCTATTCAGATTTTTTCCCTTCCTCTCCCAACCCCCTCCCCCTGATGGCAAGCAGTCTTATATATGTTAAATATATTACAGTATATTCTAGATACAATATATGTGTGTAGAACCGAATTTCTTGTTGCACAGGAAGAATTGGATTCAGAAGGTAAAAATAACAGTTTACATTCATTTCCCAGTGTTCCTTCTCTGGGTGTAGATGATTCTGTCCATCAATGATCAATTGGAATTGGATTAGCTCTTCTCTATGTTGAAGATTTCCACTTCCATCAGAATACATCCTCGTACAGTATCATTGTTGAAGTGTATAATGATCTTCTGGTTCTGCTCGTTTCATTCAGCATCAGTTGATGTAAGTCTCTCCAAGCCTCTCTGTATTCCTCCTGTTGGTCATTTCTTATAGAACAATAATATTCCATAACATTCATATACCATAGTTTACCCAACCATTCTCCAATTGATGGACATCCATTCATCTTCCAGCTTCTAGGCACTATGAAAAGGGCTGCCACAAACATTTTGGCACATACAGGTCCCTTTCCCTTCTTTAGTATTTCCTTGGGGTATAAGCCCAGTAGTAGTATGGCTGGGTCAAAGGGTATGCACATTTTGATAACTTTTTGGGCATAATTCCAGATTGCTCTCCAGAATGGTTGGATTCTTTCACAACTCCAGGATTCAAGTTCTTTCAAAAGGACAGGAAGATGGCTCTGATCCAAATGGGTTCAGTGGAAGAGGCCATTCAATCCCTAACTGACCTCCATAATCATGATTTTGGAGAAAACTTTGTGTGTCCTTCTCAAAGTCTACCATTTAAAATTTGGGAAGGCACAAGACAGAATAAACCTGACTGATGAGAATCCCAGGGTTTCAGCCTGGTCTGTAAAGGCTGAACACCTGGGATCACTTCCATCATTCCAGATTTTTAAAAGCCGCTTTAAAAGCAGCTGAAGTGACCTTAAAAGACCAGAGACTTTATTTTTTTAAGTGAATCAGTTTACCTATTTTTTAAAAAATTAAATCTAATACTATAGCATACTTAATATGTATGGGAATCCCTGTCATCTAGGGGAGGGGGTGGAGGGAAGGAGGGGAAAATTAGGAACAGAAGGGAGTACAAGGGATAATGTTGTAAAAAAAAATTACCTATGCATATGTCAAAAAAGTTTATAATTATAAAATTAATTAAAAATTAATAAATTTAAAAATAAATAAATAAATAAAATGATAAAACTGTTCGAAAAATTAAATCTAATTCACGTTGTTAACCTTGCATTACCTATGCATATGTCAAAAAATGTTATAATTATAAAGTTAATAAAAAATAAATAATACATTTTTTTAAATAAATAAAATAAAATGATAAAACTGTTCAAAAAAAATTAAATCTAATTCATGTTGTTAACCTTGCGGTGGTGGTATAACAATCTTGGTGACTGTACATTATGAAAAATCACAAGTTAAGTTTACACTTTTTTGGAAACTGCTCTGGGAATTTTCTCCCCATCCCCTAAAAAGAACCTAACATGCCAACACAGAAGAAATTATGCCATTGAGAAGCCCTGACAGGGAATCACTTGAAGGTGGGGAAGAAAAAGCCTTATCTTTGGGGATTTTCCTCTCCTCTCTTCACCACTGCTCTTCTCCAAATGCTTGTGTAGAGTGGAGGCTTCTGGGCTTGCTGTCAGCACCCTAATCTAGCCAGTTCCCCAGAACGGTCCACACAGAGCATGCATTTGAAACCAGGATAACCTAGACAGGTCAAGGAAAGGTGGTTTCAAGGTTCAACAAGGAACCCAAGAGAGAAGCTGTATCCTGCCTAAGGGAACTTCATGAATAACCCAAATCAGAGAGAAAGGACTTCTAACAACCAGAATCTGTGGATGTGCATTAGCATTGAAAACTTTCCTCTTGCAAAGAGGGTCCCCAAACTCCTCCTTGACCTATGTTGAATCCACTTTTCCCAGGATTCCAGATGGACTGGAGAGGGAATATGTCAGAACTTTGGGGAAATGTTTTGTTCCAAATATTCCCATTCTACTACCTTGGCAATGTTGTTATTCGATTATGTCCAGCTTTTTGTGATCCCACTTGGGTTTTGTTGACAAATATATTGGAGTACTTGTCATTTCTTTCTCCAAAGGATAACCAAATAGGGTTAAATGACTTGCCCAAAGTTACTTTTTTAATTCTCTCTCTCTCTCTCTCTCTCTTTTTTTTTCCTGAGGCTGGGGTTAAGTGACTTGCCCAGGGTCACACAGCTAGGAAGTGTTAAGTGTCTGAAACCAGATTTGAACTCGGGTCCTCCTGAATTCAAGGCTGGTGCTCTATCCACTGCACCATCTAGCTGCCCCCCTTGCCCAAAGTTACACAGCTAGTGAGGGTCTGAGGCCAAATTTGAACTCAGGAAGTCCCAGTTCTCTATTCACTGAATCATCTCCTACTTTAGTTAAAATCTCTTACTAAGAGCTAACTAAATCTGGCCATCTACTTCACATCAACTGATAATTAATAGGGGAAGCCCATCGGGAATTTGTTATTTATAATAAGTTTAGAAAAATACCCCAATTGCTCTAGAACCTTGAGGGGAAATGAAACAGACAGCTGGGTCCCACTGTGAATAGAGTGCTGGACCTTGAATCACAAAATACAGTCTCAGACACTTGCTACATTTATGAAACTGAGCATCACTTAATCTCTGTCTGCCTTGTTTTCCTCATCTGTAAAATGGGGATGATAATAGCACCTGTCTCCCAGAGCTGTTGTGAGGATTGAATGAGAAAATATCTTAGGCACTTAGCATCCTGCCTGGCAGAGTAAAGGCTACATAAATATTAGCTATTATTATTAATGTTACCCTCTGGGAAATCTGACTTAGAGAAAAAGTAATAGTAGGGAAAGTTATTACGGGTGCTACACTAACTTTCTTTAGTTTAAGGGCTGCCTCCCTAAAGTCAATCTTGATGACCTCCATATACATTGTATATATTTCTTATTTGCTCCCTTCTGTGCAGGATTCCTCCTGATTCATCAGAGAATGTAACCTTCTTCAGGGCAGGCTTTGTTTATTTTGTACTCTCTATCTAGCACAATGCAGGCAACATAGTAAACACTCAGTAAATTTTTTTTCTTTAAAAAAAAATTAGTTAACTTGAAAGAAAAGTTACACTTACAAGTAATTGGAATAGAAATTTATGTGAGTTTTTTTTACAAATTGTACTTTCTTCAAATATAGATATTCTTTCTCCAAATAAAGATAATTTTCAGCATTCATTTTTGTAAAACTTTGTTTCAAATTTCTTCTGTTATCTCACTCCTCCCCCAAACAGAAAGCAATCTGGTATAGGCTAAATATGTGCAATTCTTTTAAATGTATTTCCAATTTTATGTGTTTAGTGAATCCACATTTATTTCCCCATGATACCTATTGTAGCTTGCAAATACTTAAAAGCAAAAGAGTTGTTTTGAATTCTTCAGTATTGTCTTGTATTTGTTCAAAGAAGTTCAATGATTATTCAAGAGGAAAAGGAAATTTAGAAATATATGGAGAAGTCATCAGCCGGAGTCCAAAGTTCTTAGTGATAAAGAAACTGGAAATATTGCAATCAAAGTCTAAGAAATGTTTGACATAGATTTAGAGGCCAGTAAGCATAAAGGTTACTAAGGATTATCTGCCACGAGCACTCTGTGAACTCAGCCTCAAGGTGAATCTCAAAGCAATAGAAGGATGGGATAGAAAAGGGGTCAAAATAGAAGCAGAATTCTATTGAAAGGAGAAATCCCTCCCCCCCAATTGACTTGGAAGTTATTCAAGAGATTCCACTGAGAACAAATGAGGGAGATGAACTAGTTTGATTTAGAATCATTCATTTGACTCTTTTTACAAGACATAAAATAAACTCTAGAGTTGAATAAGGACCATAAACTGTTCAAGTCAAATGATAGGAAACATTTTGCTGATTACTTTAAAAAATAATTCTATAAAATCGAGTTTTGCAATCTGTCCACTTCAGCCTTGACTCTCTCTATTTTCTCTCTTAATTGGACTTAATTTGGGTATCTAGAATTTTGAATTTAGAGTCAGGAAAACATGGATTCAAATCACTTTTTAACTATATAGGACTCTGTGAAACGAGCAGAACTAGGGGATCATTATATACTTCAACAATGATACTGTATGAGGATGTATTCTGATGGAAGTGGATATCTTCAACATAGAGAAGAGCTAATCCAATTCCAATTGATCAATGATGGACAGAAATAACTATACCCAGAAAAGGAACACTGGGAAATGAGTGTAAACTGTGAGCATTGTTTTTTTTGTTTTGTTTTGTTTTGTTTTGTTTTGTTTCTCTTCCCAGATTATTTTTACCTTGCAAATACAATCTTTCCTTTGCAACAACAACAACAAAATTCGGTTCTGCACATATATATTGTACCTAGGATATACTATAAGATGTTTAATATATATGGGAATGCCTGCCATCTAGGGGAGGGGGTGGAGGGAAGGAGGGGAAAATTAGGAACAGAAGGGAGTGCAAGGGATAATGTTGTAAAAAAAAAAATTACCTATGCATATGTACTGTCAAAGAAAATGTTATAATTATAAAAATTAATAAAAAGACAAAATTTAAAAAACTGTCAACAAAAATAAAAAAATAAAAAAACAACAAAACTATATAGGACTCTGAAAATGTCATTTCACTTCTCTAACACTTGGTTTCTGAGTCAAAGAGTATAAGCAATTTCAGTTGCATATGCAATTTAGTATATTGTGTTAAAGAAATACTTGTTTTATTTCACAAATTAAAAATGTATTTTTAAAAGGCTTCAGTTACTGTACATACCCTTTGATACAGCAGTGTCTTTACAGGATCTGTATCCCATAGAGATCATTAAAAAAGGGAAAAGGACCTACATGTGCAAAAATATATTTGTAGCAGCTTTTTTTTTGTCATGGCAAGAAACTTGGAACTGAGTGGATGCCCATCAGTTGGAGAATGGCTGAATAAGTTACGGTATATGAATGCTGTGGAAAATTATTGTTCTATAAGAAATGCTGAGCAGGCTGATTTCAGAATGACCTGAAGAGACTTACAGGAACTGATGCTAAGTGAAATGAGCAAGACCAGGAGAACATTGTACACAGAAATAACAAGATAATGTAATGATCAACTCTGATGGATTGGGCTGTTTTGGAAACTAGGTGATTTAGGTCAATTCCAATAGACTTGTGATGGAGAGAGCCATCTGCATCCAGAGGAAGGGCTATGGGGATTGAATATGGATCACAACACAGTATTTTTATCTTTTTTGTCATTTTTGTTTGCTTGCTTGGTTTTTTTTTTTCCTTTTTGATCTGATTTTTCTTGGGCACCATGATACCTGTGGAAATATATTTAGAAGAATTGCATGTTTAACCTATATTGGGTCACT
The DNA here is from genome assembly GCF_048593235.1 of Sminthopsis crassicaudata. Classification (NCBI taxonomy): domain Eukaryota; kingdom Metazoa; phylum Chordata; class Mammalia; order Dasyuromorphia; family Dasyuridae; genus Sminthopsis; species Sminthopsis crassicaudata. The sequence goes on along the minus strand of NC_133622.1, from coordinate 16,635,211 downwards.
TACGGGGAAAAAGGGGAAAGAAAAGAGAAAATTTTGGAACACAAGGTTTTACAAGGGTGAATGTTGAAAACTATCTTTGCATATATTTTGAAAAATAAAAATAAAAAGCTATTATTTAGAAAAAAGATTCAGTTTCCTCATCTAATAATTTTTTTTAAATAAATGCTATGTGACAGACATTGGGGATGGGGATATTCACTTTCCAAAGTGTTGGGAAGATCAAATGAAATAATACAACCAAAGAGCAAGATAAGATTTTTTGCTTTTGGATAAGAATTATAGCTTCATTAGTTGAGAATAGTGGTCTCTAAACTTTTTTTCATTGTATATCCCCAGGAGTAAAAAGAAGAAATTGAGCAGATGTTTATATAGTTATTATTAAAAATATGTAGTATATAACTCATAATTATGCATGTTAGACAATTTAAATAGGGAGATAGACATCTAAAAGGTAAGATTTAAAGAGGAAATAATAGTTGATTATAAAGACAATAGGGAACCACTGAAGTTTATTGAGTAGGGAAGTGACATGATCAGACTCATTAAGGAAAATCACTTTTGCAGCTGTTTTTATAGGCCCCACTTTTGAAGACCATTAGTTTAGACTTGCTCTGCAAATTCTATTCTTATTAAGCTTCCCAGAACACTGAGAGGTTGTGATTTGCCCACAATCATACAGTCAGAGTAGATAGAGGACTTTAACTTGGGGTTTTGCTGATTCCAAAGCTCTTTTTTTTCTTTTTTGAGGGTTAAATGACTTCCCCAGCTAGTGAATGTCTGAGGTTACATTTGAACTCAGCCCCCCCCCACTCTAGAACTGATGCTCTAACCACTGCACCACCTAACTGCCTCTCATTCTTTAGCTTCCACAAATTACTCTTGATTATTTTAAATAACTATAAGTATCAGCAATACATACAAATATATAATAGGATACAATAGAAAAATTACAAATATATAGAAATATCATTATGAATAAGAAATGTATTTCTTTCAGGGAGGAACGAGAAGAAAGAAAAGTCATCAGATACTTGAGTAGAGGATCTTGAGTAGTAGCTGTAGGCCCTGGAGAATCCTAGGAAAAGTATGAAGCTCAAAGAGCTGGAACTAAATATAGGGCAACCAGAGGCACTGACATGAGACAGAACAGTTCTAGGGCACCAAGATGGGGGGAGGATGGTCAGGAACCCAAAGTGGTTATTGAAGATACAGGCCCAAGAGCCACAGAAAAGCAATGATGGGAGTGGAGAGGAGGAGTAGCCAGGGGTAGAAGAGAAGAATGTAGGGAATGTTAGGTTACTAGAAACACAGAGCAGTTGAGGCAATCCAGGCTAGAAGGTGGGGTGGGATGGAGCTAAAAGAAACTGAGTAGAACTAGATTGATCTCTGGTGAATGGATAAATTACAAGCTTACCGGTTTTCACAAAATTAAGATGGTTAAAAAAAAAAGTGGCACATTCCTCTTAACAGAATACAAAGTTCACTGTCCACCACCACATTTCTGAGCTTAAATAAAGTAACTTCTCCTTGGAGTGAGGAATTTAAAAGTCAATATAAAGCTGAACAGAAAATTTTAGAAAAAGTGTGAAGCAGGCAAAAATCAAGGAGAAGGAATTGCCTTTTTAAAAAATGCAACTTTACCAGGTTAATCAGCCTTCTCCTAAAAAGAACACATTCTGACTGAATGCCATGATATTTGGCAATTTACATGACAGCTTTTCTGTCTTCATCCTCATTTTCCCTGAAACATTTTGTGACTTTGGCCACATCCTCCTATTGGGTAACCTCCTTCTTTGACTCTTGTAATAACCTGGTTTCTTCCTATCTATGTAACTCATTTTTCTTAGCCTTTTTTGTTGGATCATCATTCAATTTTTGCCTCCCAAGTATAGCTGCTCCCATAAAGATTCATTCCTGAACCCTTTTTGCTATATTCTTGCCTTACTTTCTTTCTTGTAAATGTCATCATCTCCCACATCTATAACTTGGCCTGCCTTGTTGGCAACATAAATTATATCCAAAACATGATTCACTATCTTCCCCATTCCCTTTCAGAGCTGTCAATTATCCAAACTTTCCTAATTCTGTTGAATCGGCCTCTATCCAAGGTTGCAGCCTCTAAATCCCTTCCATTTCCTTTTTTATTTCCTATCCAATTAGTTGCCAGATCTTGTTAGTTATACTCTGTGCTGACAGCAATACCCTGCCCTTTTCCCTTGAAAGTTAAGCTAGTTTTACTTTAAAGAAATTGAAACTACCCTTAAGACTAAGCTAGAAAAGGAAAATGAAGACCACTAAAAACCACTCCTGCTCACCTGAATATAAAACTTCGGAAGGAACTGCAGGTGCTCTCTAAAGTTCTGCTCGTGGATCATGACAGACAACCCCAGGAAGGAGCAACCTATGTTGAATCAGCTCCTCAGGCATATCCTTCTTGAATAGCCTTCACTTGCTTTAGCTAAGAAAATCTCCTTTAGTTAATTATTGAAGGATCTCATTTGAATGTCCCATTTCACTATCAAATATAATCAAATATATAATCAAAATGATATATAGGAAATATAATCAAATAATATCAACTATAAACTATCTGGGGACTGTCCTGAGTAAGACCCCAACATGAACATACAAGTCACAATGTCTCATTTTCTCAATGTTCTTCCATAGCTTCACTCTCATTCAAACTTTCATTTGATTATTCTCCTTATGGCCAGTCTCTTCTCTCTCTCTAATCTAACCTCCACAAGTCACAAAAGTAATCTTCCTATTTATCTGCCTCCACTGTATAGAAAGTCAGCATCCCTAGCATAAAGTACACACTCCTCAGCCTGCAGTACACACTCCTCAGCCTGCCATTTAAAGTTCTCCACAGTCTGACCCCAAGCTAAGCTTTCCACACCTTTCATTATTTTCTCCTATATTCTGGTCAAATAATGCTACTGTTTCCCCCTGAACTCAGTTTTCCATCTCTTTCACACAGGCTGTTCCTCATGCTAGGAAGATTGCTATTTTCCACAAAATTCCTCCCCCGAGACACACACCTCCAAGGGTTATTTTCTTTCAAGGCTCAGATTAGGGATTGTCTCATTTATGAACCAACCAACTGCTTATCTTCCCAATAGTTGGTGTTTAGGATTAAAATGTTGACTGAAGGGAGGAGGTCCCTTGGTTCATTCCAGTAGAACATTTGAGGAGAGATCAATTTTGGCACCCACCGTTCATCAATACCTTCTGCCCCTTTTGAAGCTTCCATTTAAAGAGGGTTCTCAGGACTTCATTTCCTTCCAGCTGCACCTCTTAGACTGGACTCCAGCTTCCTCCCTTTCTCCACTGGTACCTTACTTCCCTGTCCTGCCCCCAACCCCCTTCTATCTTCCTTCTGTGTTCTGTTTTCTTCTTTTTTCTTGAAGGCTTCATTTTTCTTATTTCTATTTCTAACACTCAGCAGAGTCAGTGCTGGACTATACATAGGAGATGCGTAAAGGAACTGAGGAAAAGCTTTTGTTTTGGAATATTAACCCAAAGTTATATTTTAACATGTTGATCTATTGTTTGTTTATTATGCTTATGCATTACCTCATCATCGGGTGTACATAGACATGTCATGTCAGAGGCATGAAAGAACTAGGCTAATTTGGAAATCTCTCCCAACTAAAACTCTTTGGAGATCAGATTAATGTTTACTATGATTTCTAAGGATGCTAGGCGCATAGAGCCCAGACCTTGGAGCCAGAAAAACTGGCCTTCCTGAATTCAAATCTGGCCCTAAGCACTATCAGCTGTGTGAGCCTGGGCAAGTCACAAACTTGCTTCCTTCTCTGGGAAATCAGAATCATAACACCACCTCCCCTCTCACAGTCCATGGCACACAGTAGCTACAATGTGAATGCTTATTCCTTTTTCTCCTCTCTCAGTGTTCTAGCTATTAAGCTATCAATTAGCCAATAAGCATTTAATAATTTGTTATATTATTATATGTTAGCAACCATGTTAGACACTGAGGATAAAAAGCTACATCTAGTAGAACCTCTTCTCCTGATGCTTATATTCCTGTCTTCCTTGAAGTCTCAACTGACATGTCATCTTTTACAGGAATCCTTTCCCAACATCCCTTAATTTCAGTACTTCCCCCCCTTGTGAAGTAGTTCCTTTTTATACTATTTGTATAGATTTGTTTACATGTAGTTTTCTCCATTAGTGTGAACTCCTTGAGGGCAGATGTGTCTTTCCACTTCTTGTATCCCAGTGTTTAGCACAATGCTTGGTACATAGTAATCAATCAATAAACAGTAAGAACTTCATATTTGATTGAATGGGGAATTCTTTTTTTTTTTTTTTTTTTTTTTTGAAGCTGGGGTTAAGTGACTTGCCCAGGGTCACACAGCTAGGAAGTGTTAAGTGTCTGAGATCGGATTTGAACTCGGGTCCTCCTGAATTCAGGGCTGGTGCTCTATCCACTGCGCCACCTAGCTGCCCCCAAATGGGGAATTCTTAAGAGAGAACCATAACTAGGTCAAGGTTCAATTGATTTAAATGTTTGATTGATTGGGGAATTCTTAAGACAGAACCTTAACTAGGGCAAGGTGACTAGCATTTTGTCCCTGGGTGCTGACAGCATTTGTATTCCCTCATACAGTAGTAACAACTGAGTTTAGCATCTAGTTAGCACCAACTGTAAGTTAATTAATTAATTATATTAATATATATGAGAATTAATATGAGAATATGAGAAGCTACCAGGTAAATGAACTTTAAAAATACTTATTAGGTATTTACCATGTGAAAAGCATTGTGCTAAGTACTAGGTTCTAAGAAAATATATGAATTCTAAGAGTGGATATGGTTCCTAACAGGAAAAATAAGAAAAATAAATAAATTTTACAGAAAACTTAAGTTTCAAGTCAGCTAGAAAGACCTACTGGCTTAGGGTCAAGGGCAAAGCAGATGCTAACACATTTTCTTCCATAGTATTTCCACTCATCAAATGAAAATTGTTTCTGATGTGGTTGAGCCATTTGACCCTTTGGTGTCATTTGGTGTTGAAGACTTTGGACTTCTGGAATAAGGATTTTGGTATTGAGAGCTTTCTTCTGAGGATGTTCAGCAACACTGGGTACAGAGGGGACAGTTTCCAGGTCACATCTTCACAAGGGTTTAGATGGTAGCTGCAAAGGCTGAGCTAGAAGCAAGGCTTCCCCGAATCATTGCTATTCTCACAGTTTGGGGGCTCAGGGTTCTAGGCTGTCTCCTTTTGAGGGGAGGTGGTGATGGATCTCTCTAGTAGATGTGGTACCCCCTCAATCCAGCCTGTCCAGAGTTAAAGTGGAAGTTTATCCAATTGCTTTGAAGTCCCCCACAACAGAGCAATTATTTCCTTAAGTGGCTATTAAGAAAAGCTCAACCTTGAGGTAAGAGTTCAAAGCTAAAAATAAGTATTTCTACCTATCTAGATATAAGGGATGACTCTAAAGTAAGGGGAATGAATTTCATACAAAGATAGGTTATTCTTTAAGCGATGATAACAACATCTGACTTTTTATATACTTTTATATGTTTCAAATACATTTACAGCTCATTTACCATTAAACTACTATGATACATTTCTCTGAAGACCAACCATATTTGGCTTTGTAAATTCAGGTGCATTTGAAGAAAATAAAAAGCCTTCCATTATTTCTAAATCATTTGTACTAATAGCATGGATAATTAAAAAAACAATTCACATTGGATTTTGAAATCCATGGTATTTTTATTATATCAGACTTTCTTTTCTAATGCTACTTTACTTGGCAAGTGTAAAGAGCTTGGGATTTGGAATCAGAATCTGGGTTCAAGTCACAATTCCACCACTTACTGTGTGCATTTGGGCAAGTCATTTAACCTCTGAATTTAATTTTCTTCATATGTGAACTAAAGCTGATAATACTTAGGCTCTAGATCTCAAAGATTTCTTAGGTGATTAAATAAGATAACATATAAAAAGCACCTTGCAAACCACAAAGATGCTATGGAAATGTAAACCATGATTAAATGCTCAGGTTCTCTTAATTTAGAATCATAGCATTTTAGGGCTTACAAGGAATCTTTGAGATCCTTCTAACTCCTTCCTTATTTCACAGAAGAAAATGAGGGCCAGATACTAATTAGTAGCATGCAACTAGTAACAGAGCTAGAACCCGAGTCTCCTAATTGCGAATAAAGTGTTCTTTCTAATCTACTGGTTTTTTCTGAGCACATGTCAGCTGAGGATAGGAAAGAGGGAGCCAAAGAATGTGCTAGATGGCAGGACTCCAGGTTGGGAATGAAAATTCATGGTCAGAGAACCTAGAGCTGATTGTACCTTTGTTTTGTTTTAGCTTGTTTTAAATATTTGTTTTATTTCATGCGTCCATGTAACTTGTCACCTAGGTCTCAAGTATTACTGATATGCACAAATTGTGTTTTCTCTATATTTTGTTAGGCTTCACATAAAAGAAATGCAAACAATGGGGACTCTATTTTCTTCAATCATTTGCATAAATGAAATCAGTTTCAGAGCAGAAGATTCCAGAATTGATTGGGATAAGTATAGAGTTGCATCTCTCCAGGAACTTCTGTATCTAATATCTGACTTTCCTCATAGTTGATTTATTAAGCAAGAAAAACACAAATCAAAAACCAGGAAGCAAATTAGGAATCAAACTCAGCTATAATTATCATTAGTATATTCCAATCTGTGGCAATCAATGCAGATAGTAGTGAGCACGTACCATGCTACACTCTAAAGGGCTGGAAGCTAGAAACTGGCTTGGAAGCAATAGAGAAAAAGTATTTCTTTGTGGGAGGGTGGATTAAGACTCAGGACAAACCAAGATTTGGGGCAAGTCACATGGCTTTCCAAAGTTTCAATTTCCTTATCTATAAAATGGGGACAATACTGGTAGCTCCTATCTTAAGAGATCCTAGTGAATTGAGTGTAAAATGTCTGCACTATTGTCTTTCTACCCCGGTTACTTATACCTTCGAAATCCAATTCTTACCGTGCAACAAGAAATTTGGTTTTACACACCGATATTGTATTTTACACACAGATATCTAGGATATACTGTAACACATTTAACATGTATGGGATTGACTGTCATCTAGGGGAGGGAGTAGAGGGAGGGAGTAGAGTGAGGGAGGGAATAATTTGGAAAAGTGAATACAAGGGATAATGTTATATAAAAAAATTAACCATGCATATGTACTGTCAAAAAAAATTATAATTATAAAATTAAGTGCTTTGAGCTCCTTGAAGTGTAATGAATGTGAGGGCTCAAGGAATATTAAGTAAAAAACAACAATCAGAGTCCTCTACACTCTTTTAAAGTTGTACTCCAATGCCTCACTGTGGTGTGGAACCTAGTTTCTAATAGATGATAGAAACAGAGATCTTATCAACCCTGAAAATGGCTCAGCCCTCAGGAATCGGCCTCATTAAGTTCTGGAGTTCTGAAGGCCAGAAGGTCGGCCTCCAAGTCAAGTCAGACTCTGTGTCAAGACACTGTGTTACACGCTAAAGAATACAAAGAAAAGAAAAAAGGGGGGAAAATGCCCTTGTCTTCAAGGAGCCCATAATCTAATGGAAAGAAGCCATAAAAAACTAGGTACAGCATGATATATCCAAGACAAAGATTATCTCCGAAGGAAGGCGCTGAGCCATGAAGACTAGCTACTAAGGCGCTAAGACTTTGGATACAGTTCTTACATCAAAGAAACCATCTATCTTTTGAGATATTGAAAGTCCATGTTCAAAGATTATTTTCATAGCAGGTAAAGTACCATGGCATTCACACCATAGGTGGGACTCCTTATTGTCTTAAAAAAAAAAAAAAAGTTGTAACGAGCTGTCGTCTCCAGAAGCTGCTGGATCGCTCTCTGGGAAGAGATCTGCTGTGTCTACGCAAATCTCTCAGACAGATTCTTCTTCCTGTAACGAACCTTTGTCTCCACGCAGTTGCTGTTAACTCTTGTCCTTAGAAGTGACTTCCCTTCCTGCAGAGAGCCCCGTCAAGCCTGATGCAATGCAGAGTCTTTCTTCTTGAATCCTGGCTCTGAATCTCCTCCAGCTCTTATCCTTCTCCAGGCCGATCTCCTTCTGCGCCCAGTGCTGTCTCTTTTTATCCTCCCAGAGAATGGGCGTGGGATAATGCAAGGGCTTCTGGGAAGAACCACCCCAGCCAATGAGCTTGCCCCCTCTATCAAGTCAACCTGAGTTCTCACCTTGTGATTGTCCAGAAAACCTGAATTCTCACCTTGTCACCATCCAGACAACCTCAGTTCTCACCTAGTAATCCCAACATCTCCCCCTTTCTTTTGATTTAGAACATAGGACAGTCATGACCTTGAAACATAAATCCATCAATATGGGAAGTATTACAGATAATTACATAAATTACATAAGCACATAGTAACATAGTAACATAACACATGCTAGAAGTATATAACATAATCATAATCATAAATTGAAAATTTATAAATGTCCATAAGTCCATTGTCCATTATTCTCATCTTGTGTGAGGAAGTCCAATGATTCCTGCTGGTTTTTAAGTTCTTTAACAGTCTTCTTATTATCCATGCTCTTTCAGTGTCAGATGTTTCTTAGATCTTCTCCTTTATTTTGAGGTCTTTCTCTTTTTCTGTCTCTCTCTGATGGATAAGGCGAATATGACTCGTTGGCACCCATCTGATTCCTTCTCCTGCTGAAGAAATACAAGCAAACCCTCTCTCCCAGGCATTTAACCTATCTAATTACCTTCTATTTACCACTTTCTAAATCTCTTCTCATCATCTGGCAATTACATTGGAATTGTTTGCACTGGACACAGCCCTGTTGGTTTAAAAGGCCTGTATTCTCCCCAAGTGTAATCCATTTTTGCAATCTGATTGCCTTTTGACTCACTTATCAGGTAATCCCTTTCTGCCATGTGATTGCTTTTCTGCTGATTGATTAAATCAAAGTCCTGGCCTTCTAAAGGTTCTTTGGGTGTAACATCAGCTGCCATCATGCCCCAAGTCTTTTTTGCCTGGGGTCCTGGACCTGGGCCCCTCATCCCATTTCCCTGAATTAGTCTACACTCTGATGCCCAATGGAGTCCTCTGTTGCATTTTGGACATGGGGTTTTAGGTCTTCTCTCACCCTGTCTTCTCACTGTATCTCCATACCTACACTGAGCTCTTAGATGTCCAATTTTTCCACATTGAAAACATCGCCGAGTTTCTCTAGAAGGCCCTTGCCATGAGGGACCCTGTCTTTCCACATTCATCATTGTCCGGGTGTAAAAAGCATTTGTTCCCACTGTAGCACAGCGTCTTATGATCTCCTCTAAAGGAGCATCTTTGTCTAATCCCCATATAATTCTTTTGCAAATCTCATTGGCATTTTCCTTAGCCAGATGTCTGGTCATTATTTCTGTAGCTGAATTTTCTCCAATAGTTCTTTTGACAGCAGTTTGCAAACGTCCCACAAAATCTGCAAAAGGTTCATTGGGACCTTGCTGTATTTTAGTGAAAGCCTCTCCACGATCTTTCTGTCCAGGAAGGACACCCCAAGCTTTTATTGCAGCCTTAGCAATTTGTTCATATATTGTCATGGTATAATTAATCTGTTCCGAATTCTCTCCATACTGACCTTCACCAGCTAAGTGCTCAAAAGTGAATTGTGTGTTAACTCCTATTTCCAAATTGCATCTGACTTGAATTTTACATAATTCATGAAATTCCGCAAGCCATAATAAATTTTCTCCAGGTTCCAGACATGTCCTTGCTATGGATTTCCAATCATTCGGGGTTAGGACTTCATAAGACAAACCATCTAGTAACATTTTGACATAAGCTGATGTAGCCCCATAAAGGGTACAACCTTTTTTCAAATCCTTAATTTTATTCAAATCTAAAGGTGCATATCTTCTCCTTTTTTTACCTACAGAGTCAATCTCTTCAATCACAGGATATGCATGTATAAAATCACTTATATCCTGTCCTTCTCTCTTAGCTTTAACCAATGCTTTTTCTAATCTTGTCATAGGCTTAGGCTTCTTCACAGGCAATTCTGTTTGTGTTTCTGCCTCTTCCCCTCTTTCTTCCTCCATCTCTGAAGGTGGGGTTGATGTGGGCCTGTCAATAATCTGTTCTCTAGGCAGGGTTGAAGCTTCTTCAAGAGAATCATACCATAATTCCTCATTTAAATCCTCTTGGTCTAGGGATAGATCTTGATCTTTCCTTTTTTCCTCACACTTCCTCCTCTGTTCATTTTTAGAACTTTTCCTTCTCCTACAACTTGCTTGATAGTTTAAGGCTAATTGAACTATGTTGTAGATATAAAATACTTCTGCAGAAATTGAACGAGGCCCATTTTTTGCTTGAAATTCTTTCATTTCATATCCCACTAGCTTCCATTTATCTACATCTATCTTTTCTTCCTCTAAGAACCAAGGGGATGTGCGTCTTAATGCAGCCAAGAGTTTAGCAATCTGTACCCAGGTTACAAGTAAACTCTGCTCCTCTTGTCAGGATAAGCAAAAGTCCTTGCCCCACGTTGGGCGCCAATTGTAACGAGCTGTCGTCTCCAGAAGCTGCTGGATCGCTCTCTGGGAAGAGATCTGCTGTGTCTACTCAAATCTCTCAGACAGATTCTTCTTCCTGTAACGAACCTTTGTCTCCACGCAGTTGCTGTTAACTCTTGTCCTTAGAAGTGACTTCCCTTCCTGCAGAGAGCCCCGTCAAGCCTGATGCAATGCAGAGTCTTTCTTCTTGAATCCTGGCTCTGAATCTCCTCCAGCTCTTATCCTTCTCCAGGCCGATCTCCTTCTGCGCCCAGTGCTGTCTCTTTTTATCCTCCCAGAGAATGGGCGTGGGATAATGCAAGGGCTTCTGGGAAGAACCACCCCAGCCAATGAGCTTGCCCCCTCTATCAAGTCAACCTGAGTTCTCACCTTGTGATTGTCCAGAAAACCTGAATTCTCACCTTGTCACCATCCAGACAACCTCAGTTCTCACCTAGTAATCCCAACAAAAGTGATGGGAGGAAAGGTATCATTGATGCAAGAGGTAGAGAACAAAGGTGGGACCATATAATGCTGGAATCCACTAATGGCAACTACTAATAACCAAACATTTCTGCCAGCTGGGACACTAAGAAGAACATGGTTAAATATGGCACAATAAGCTAAAAACTCTCCTTGTTTTCAAAAAAATGTAACATCCAGTTCTATCCTCTCTTCAGATTGACAAAGTGATTTTCCTAAAGTATGATGCTGGCCCTTCCACTACAACTCTGTAAACTCTAACCAACAATTTCTTTTACTTCTGGGATCAAATATAAAGTCCTCTGACTGGCATTTAAAACCCTTCACAACTGGAACCCTTCCCATTTTCTCAATATTCTTACACTTGATTCCTTTCCACATTCTCAATGATGAAGCCTATTTACGTTCATCACATACAGCACATCTAACAACTCCATGCCTTTGTATTAGTGTACTGCTCCCCTTTCTCTATGACTAGAATGCTCTCCCACCTGTAAGGATGCGGTACCTGCAAAACAAGAGAAGGGAATTGTAAGGGTCCTTTAAATGGGTGGCGCCACAGTGCCACAGGAGATTAAGTGGCCCAGAACTAATCTCTGTAGATATAGGACTGCCCTGTGGGTGGGATCCTGGCCATACTGAGATAGCTTCATAATGGATGACGGCTCTCTCGCTGGTTGGCTGTGCATGTGACCTCACAGGCCCTTTATAAGCCCACTGCAGACAGCAAGTTGCTCTCTTTAACCTGGCTCCTTAGCCTGGGGAAGCTGAGCCAAGCTGATGGATAGCCAAGAGGTAAGGAGTTTGGTAGTGAACACTTGGGTCTTCAGACTAGGTGTTCACTAAGGAGTTAACAAGTCAGGGCAATAAGTCAGGGCATTATGTGAGTAGGTATAATAAAGGCTTTTAAGATTACATGTGGCTGTTCTTGAGCGTGTTATTGGTTATTAAACTACTATTCAAGAAATCATGGCCAGAGACCTTTGAAGGCTTCAGAGGAGGCGAGCCGGGTAGAGTTGACACTACAAAGGTCAGTGGTCAAAGGTGCTCTGGTGGGCCTAGGACAGACTGGTAATTGTAACTGCTAGGAGTGCATGTTACGCCCACCTTCCCCTTTGTCTTCTGATTTCTTTAGCTTTTTTCAAGACCC